>NC_090762.1:52830973-52843473 GCF_036898095.1 Palaemon carinicauda | reverse complement strand
TAATTTTATTTTCATTAGCCATTAATGGGATATCCTCTGTTATTCCCTATTATAATCTCTCAACACTGTTTAGAGATGATCTCACCATATCATTTGCTGGAGCTGTAATGACAATGATTGAGAGAAAATTTCATCTCTCAGTTGACAAAATTATTCCTCGGGCTAATATGAATGGATTTAAGTTTTCAACAAGCAAAATTGTTATTGTCCACTTCTGTTGTATTTGGGGAGTAAATTCAGACCCTGATATGTACTTCTAAGGTTACTGAATCCCATGTGTAAGTAAAGTTAGAATTTTAGGATTCATATTTTATTGCAAACTGACATGGGTTCCTCATGTGAAAGTCTTAACAGTAAAATGTCCTGAGGCTGTGAATCTTTTAAAAGTTTTGTCTTATTAATCATGGGGGCCAGACTGCAAAATCATTTTAAAGCTATACAAGGCCTTATTTTTCTCAAAAATTTTGTATGATTGTCAAATAAACTCCTCAGCCACCCAAACCAATTAAAGATTTTAGATTCTATACACCATAATGGTATCAGATTGGCCATAGGAACCTTTAGAACTTCGCTTATCCCAAGCCAGGTTGACGCTGGAGAATTATCTTTAGACCTTTACCAAAATTCTTCTATTGTTTGGTATTTGTTTAGGTTTGAAAGATTTCCTAGTTCTTTAGCCTATCAGGTTGGAAACCTTGTAAGGTATTGTAAATATTTTGAGTTGCACCCAAATTCTCCTCAACCTTATTTGGAGTAAAATATTTAGTAAACTGTCTTTATTTAGCTAGATATAAAGTGCTCTCATTCAAGATGTCATCAAACACTCCAGGGAAATTACCAGAGATATATTTTTGTAAATATTTAATTGGTATAAAAAGAATATGACTGACTTAGAAACAAGGTTTCTTTTTATGGAACATGTTGAAGAACATAAGGAATCGACTTCTTTATATACTGATGTCTCCAAATCTGATCCTTGAGTCGGATTCGGAGTATACTGTATATTGTTTTTAATTGTAGAGGTGCACTTCCGCTAGTATCTTCTATATTCACTGCTGAACTATATTGCATATCAACCGCTAAGGAAGAAATAGTGTTAAAAGAGTAGGGTGAATTTTACCCGTTTTATAGATGAAAGAAGTGTCCTACAAGCATTGGAAGTTATTAATTCCAGTAACCCTCTAGTTCTAAGAACTTTAAAGTGGCTTTTTATTATTGGACTGAGAGGTATAACAGCTCGATTTTGCTGGGTTCTGGCACACACAGGTGTGTCTAGAAGTGAGAAGGCAGGTTTAATGGCAAAGAAGCCTGCAGGTGAGCTGCTGCTAAGAAGGTATCCCATCCTCGGTAATGATTTTTTTACCTAGCATTAAGAATTTGTTCTGTGATAATTGACAACAGATTTGGGATAGTTTAGTTGGAAATAAGATGAGATAAATAGCGAATGTTATATTTCCCTGGAGGTATAACATAATGCCATTAAAGTTGGAGACAACTCTTTTTCTCCACATTGGTCACACTCGGTTGACCCATGTTTCTGCTGACTTGCCTACACCAGCCATATTGCGACGACTGTCTGGTACCCTTGTCAGTGAGGCATTTGTTGACTGAATGTCCCACTTGTAGCACCACAAGAAATTGATATGTTTGAGGCTCGTGGTGAGGATGGTAGAATCCTCCATAGATATCTGTTTGAGGCTCAAGGTGAGGAACTTAGATTAATCTAAAGCCAAGTTCCTTGGCCAGGATGTGTTGCACTTTTCTAGTGGTATTTTTAGATTTATTTCTGAAGCAGGTCTTTTGAAAGCTATTTATATTTCATAAGGACGTCTATGGTTTTATGGTTTTATGGTTTTAAATTGAATATTTTCTAACAAACAATATCGGCATCAATGACCTTTGTCAGGGTGCCAGAGAACTCTAAATCAATCAATTAATCTTCACTTCCAATTAGAAATGAATAAATTGCTCCCAACACCTTACTGTTTTAGCTTTTCATTCCCGCTAAATTAATACACTTGTGATGAACCTTTATATATTTGGATTTGTACACCTAAATGTTATTTGTACTTTTTAAAGAACCTATGATTTCTTAGCTTCTAATTTGCCTTTTATGTTGTGCATGTTAGCAAGAAGAGGTTCGTTTTGCACTTGTTAATTTATATTTACCTAATATTAATCCATTCGGTAAATGTTTTTGTAGTACTTTTCGCTCTGCTGATTACCGACCAATTTCCATAAATCCCAAATTACATAAAGTTTTTAAAGTCTTTTGGCAAAAAGTCTAAGATGATGATCTATTCCATAGTTTGCAATTTAGCTTTTGCAAAGGCTTTGGAGCATGTGATGCCTTTTTTTTTTTTTTTTTTTTTTTTTTTTTTTTTTTTTTTTTTTTTTTTTTTTTTACAATTTCCAGTGCTGTAGAGAAATTTCTTGGTTGTGGTCATGAAGTTCATATGGTTGGCCTTGATTTAAGTGCTGCTTTTGACCATGTTAACCATGAGGCCTTGTTTTCAAGCTCAAACCGTTGGAAGTAGATGAGTCTTTTCTTAGCATCATTATTGAATTTTTAAGTTATAGATTACAGAGCTGTTGTTAATGGACACCATCGTGAGTAAAAGAATGTAATATCTGGTGTTCTTCAAGGTAGTATTCTTGGCCCATTACTTTTCTTACTATGTGTACATGATATGTGGTTTGGCAAAGAAAATGAGCTCGTTTCATATTCAGATGATGCAACTCTTATTTACCTCAATTCCATCTTTTGAATTTGGACCTGCAGTTACTGAATCCTTTAATTAGAGATCAAGTTGAAATTAGTGCATGATGCAATTAATGGGACAGTTGAACACTTTCTAAGATCAATGTATGATTTTAAGTAGGTCGAGGACACTGGCTTCTCCTCATCCAGATATCTGCATTGATTATGGATCTCTCGTGGGTGTTTGCCTATGCGCGTTACTTTTCTACCGCTGGTGAAAACGAAACAATATGCTATAACTTACTTTCCTGCAGAAATACGTCCTTACTGAACTTTTTCTTGAACGCTTGGGCGACTGACAGAGAGAAGGGAGCGGCGCTGATGATGATTGTTCTTAGTTGAGAAAGCGTCTCGGCAGTTACATCCGGTGACTGGATAAGGAAATTGACCAACGGAGGAACTAAGTGGAGTGTTTCTACCTATTGGAAAAAATGAAAATCGAAAATAATATCATTCAGACCAATCTCAGTTCTGTTTCATTAATCGATACAAACTTCCTTGTCAAAATACATCGGATGACATCTAGTTTGTATATCTTTTGCACATAAGAATCATATCGTGCTATTTGATGTATTTCTTGGTTTACAAAATATTCAGTCCACTTCAGGACATAGGTCTCAGACACATCTTTATTCATGACAGGTGTAAGGCCATTTTCATTATATGGCTTCCCACTTTAGTCTGAAAGGTCACAGCAAACCAATATTGTATGGGAAACACTGGCTATTACAACTTTGCAATACAAACGCTTTCACCACATTAAGGTATCCCCACTTAGAAATTATTATAGTTTATATATATATATATATATATATATATATATATATATATATATATATGTGTGTGTGTGTGTGTGTGTGTGTGTGTGTGTGTGTGTGTACAAACACATGACTTCACGCTAAGCAAGATGTCAGGATGCCTGAAAACTTTAACTCAATCAATCACGCTAAACAAATATTTACTTCCGGTGTCGAATCAATGACATATGGTGCTGTACCGCCAACATATAAAAAGCAGATGGTCGATCAGTATTGATTCAAGAATAGTCTGGTTTCATTTTCGTCAGATGTACTTTCTATCGTTTTTTCGTCAAGTTATGATAGTCAAGAACAAAAAATTGCCAATTCCATCGACCTCTCCATTAAAACAGACGAATTGCTACAATTAGACTTTTCTTTGGTTAGACAAAAATGTTGTACTTTTTCTTTTAGCCTCATCACATTTTCCCGAAGATCCTCAAAGAAGAAAAAAATACTTTATTGCAAAGATACGAAGAAGTAAACAGGTCTTTGGGGCCTTTGAATCAGTGCAAATTCAACTTAAGCATTCCGATTCTGATATGTTCAAATTTGGTTTCCTTTAAAATTCCAATTTTCGCAGTTAGATCTGAAATTATGAGTTAATATAATTGATGAAAATCATACAACTATCGATTCTTTATATATTATCATTTATGTATTAATATTTTTATGTTGTTTAAACTACTAATTTTACCTGGAGAGTTTTTGTTTTGTATTTTGCGAGCAATGAAGTCCATTTATTAGACTTTTTTACATCATCACATGCGATATGATTTCAGTATTTCATGATTTTAGAGATTCTTTTTTCTTTGATTATGATTCAACATCAGTATGATTCTCCTATTGATCTTTCAATTCTGGAAGCTATTCCTCATTTCCATCTTTAATTGAATTAACTTTTCAATATAAATCAATATCATGGATAATTTTTTAATTATGCCTTATCATTTGGATCTACATCATAACCCTAAATTCACTTTACAATTGTAATTCCATATTAAGGTAAATGTGTTAGTTATGTGCGTAATTGCAACTAACTTTATTTCCACTAACAGTGAGCTTTTATAATAACAGTTTCCGTGGAAGAAGGTCACAAAAACTCAAAGAGATTAATACAAGCACATACAGGCAGAAACAAGTTATCAGTGCGAGGGGAGAGCGATAACGACAATATAAAAAAAACAGAAATACTGTTACTGTGTACGAGCGTGTGATACGTGTACGGTACAGTTATATTTCAATGTTAGGTCCAATACTTCCTTATTGTGATCCCCATATCACAGTTAACATTAAATATTATAATCCAGTTCGTGTGATGAATTCAAGTTTAAGATACGCTTAAAAAATACATTCAGTTTTAGAATTCAATTCTTGCTTATACTTCCTCTCAAAGGACCCATTTCATAATTACACTTTAGTATTAGGATCCATTTCAGAATTATTCTTCAGTATTCAATTAGCATTCTATTATGAAACATCTGTATACTCTACTATAGTATTAGACCCCCTATCTAATTGTGCATTATTATTATAATTAGGATGGTTTTGAGCTTGGGAGAATCACAGAGGAAGTATTATTTTACCTAAACAACAGCCTATGACACCGTAAACCACAGGTTGCTTCTTTTGAGACTTGCCAAAGTTATTCGCAACTCAAGCATTGTGCATATCATGCAGTCACAGCTGAGTACCAGAGTTTTCTCTGTTGAAATGGACAGTAGGAAAAGCAGAGGGTGAATACAGAAAAATACGGCCTCCCAAAGGGGTCTCTGTTGGTCCCCATGCTTTTCAACATCTATACCAACGACCAACCACAGTTTAGAGATATCCCTAGGTTTATATATGCAGATGATCTATGCCTGGCCATCCATTCAGATTCCTTTACTACCATTAAGAGCAACTAATCTTATGCTTTGAAAGATATTGATGAATACTACAAGCAAAGCTTCCTAAATGCCAACCCAGACAAAACACAGATATGCACTTGCCATCTTAAAGAATACCAGGCAAAAGTGGAGTTGAACATCTCATGGAATGATAGCTTTTCTGCCTATTTTGGGCTAACACTAATATTTAAGGACCATGAAAGGAAGTAAAGGAGAAGGGACCTACCATAAATAACCTCCTTAGCAACCTTGCCAATTCAAATTGGGGAACAAATTCTCCAACCCTTAGACAAACAGCCCTGGCACACAACTACTCCACTGCTGAATACTGCTTACCAGTCTGGGAAAGTTCATGTTATTCCCATAAGTTGATTCTGAACTCAATCAACATGTTACATAATTACTGGTGCCTAAGTCCAACACCTTCTCCAGTATTCTATAGATTGGCAGGTATTGCACCACAGAACATCCCCTAATAGTCCATTCAAAGACCCAAAAATATAATCCAGGTGGGCATATCACTGCCCGCCTGTTGAGGCCATCTAAAGCCCATGTAAGTCTTTTTCCCATGAAACAAATTTCTGTAGAAAGGATTGGGTTACTCATAATCGAGCAAGAGTTAGTGTTGGAGGGACTGGAGACAATCTTCATATGTGGGGGTCTGACTCACTCTGCTGAGTGCTCATGTGGGCATCCCATACAGTCAATGGATCACATACCTCGCGGGTGTGAACAGGGGCAATCTGTACAGATTTGGATCTCTATAAATGTAATCAGATCACTATGCATTGGATAAAATATTGGCATGATAAGATATGATGATGATGATGATTATCAGCCATGTTTTGAATATACTTCCATTGCAAGATACATTTCTTATACATTACTACTAAAACGCAGTTATTATTTATACTTAAATTACAAGAAACTGTCGGTTCTAGAATCTTTAAAAGCCTCATTGTCAGCAACCATGAAACAGTAGTATGTTATTATGGAATAAGTAAGCTTAAGGATTAAACAAAACTGCAAAGCAAACTCACTCGATGTTTCCTCAACGTGTTGACATACAGACTGGGTTGGAAGATAGGGAAAGTGACAAGTTTAGCCCCCTGATGCAGACCAATCATCATGATGAGCATTCCGAACATATGATAAAAGGGAAGAAGACTCATGTAGATCTCTTGGAAATTGTCTGTTGGAAAGAAAGGATATATCTAAAATGAAGTCTTGTTAGGAGAAATCATGTGGCTTAACTTTATCAGCCAAACAAAGAGAAATGTCGGAACACAAATTCTATTTTATGTTTACATACTCCTCTTATCATGCCTTCTATTACCATTTATATTTCATACCTTATTTGTCCAAGCAAATGTTCGAGAAAAAATGTTAAGTTTAATTATTCAAGCCACCTATGACCTAGTTCATCTTCTATTCAACTTACCTTATGTTTTAGTTTTACTGTAATTTTTACCAATAGATATTCATCATGCATAGTTTGTTTCTGAACTTACCAGTTGCAAAACTAGTAGCCATTACTGAAGGATGCGAAATCATACGTATATTGATCGAGATGGCACCGTGGGATACTTGGACGCCCTTTGGGGGTCCTGTTGTTCCGCTTGAGAAAGGCAGCACTGAAATTTCTCTTTCCGTCAACTATAGAATAATAATGATTAATTTTGAGTGAATTGAATTTCTTTACTTTTTAATATTTCTATTTACAACATTCGTTTTTCAAGTTTCTCAATGGAATATGAAGTTTTGCATTCGATTATTCTTTTTATGCTGAAAATTTATTATTATAATTAAAAATTTATCTTTTGATAAAGAAATTCTATGAAAATATTAAATGAAAGGACACATATTTGGTAAGGAATTGAAATCATTCAAGTGTTTGATAGTACATTGTTTCTTATATTTAATAAACTTAATATTTGGTTTATGGGAATTATCTTGGATTATTAAAAGAGACAAAATTAGATTCTTTTTTATAATGCATTGTGAAGAGAATAAGACGAAATTAAGCATTATATTTATATATAATATATGTATTGTTCTCCTGTCTGGTCTTCAGTTGTTTATTCTCATCTTAATTTGTTGGACAGAAACTTAGGTCTATTAAATGTTTTATTCCTGAACTAGATATCAATCTGTGGCACCGTCCTTCAATTAGTTCATTATGCATGTTGCATAATATTTTTCATAATTCTGACCATCCTTTACATTCAGATCTTCCCGGACAGATCTATCCTGTTCGTTATACTAGATATGGAGTTTATTCTAATAGTCAGGCCTTCTCCATCATGAGGCTCAATACTACACAGTATTCTAGAAGTTTTATTCCACCTGTGACCAAGTTGTGGAATGATCTTCCTAATCGGATAGCTGAATCGTTAGAACTTCAAGAGTTCAAAGTTGCAGCAAATGTTTTTATGTTGAATAGGCTGACATAAATCTTTTTATAGTCTACTATGAGATTCAGGACCTCTGTAACACGGTTTTTTCTCAATAATTTTTTATCTATGAATTTCATAAATATAACGCTTATTCAGAATGCACATTATATCTACACATAAATTTTGACTATATTCTGCATTACGTAGGTTGAATAAATTTGGTACTTATAATGTAAAAGTGACGTTTTTTACTCAAAGAAAAGGTTTCGAACGCACTCGTTACGTAACCTATGACGGCATTTCTTCCCTCTTTATTGATCGATGATTGGCTATACGTAACGAAGGCTATACCTCTGCCAACAATGACACAAAAGTTTAAATAAAAGCAAAGCAGTACACCTTTATGAACTCGGAAACCTCTCCACTGATAATTGTCCTAATGAACAAACCAACAAAATATATTAATAAATACAAAAACACTTCGATTATTAGTCTAACTCCCAAAATAGGTTTCCTAAGAAATTACAGTCTACTTTTATAGGTCACAATCAGATTGACAAGGTGTAGGGAATAGTTGGTAATTTCCAAAAACGTAGTAGACAAGCTTGATTTTATAACTGCGATATCCTATGTCAAGCAATTTTTACTTATTGTCTATCTATCTACCTATTTACTGAAAAAAGAAAACTGTACCGTATTTTGGCTTTAAACCTTCACCAATAATTATCGTCAGAATGATGACTTCATGAGGCTCCACCCACTTTGGCCTCGTTATAATTCAGGATAACACTGAGGGCTATCATGGGCATTGTTGGATTATAAAATTTGAATTCTGGCTATAAAAACTCAATTCTCGAGTAGTTGTAAGAAGTGCTAAATGATCCTCAAGGATCCCAGCAGTTGGCCTAAACGTTTAATTCATGTATACTACTGTTGCTGCACTACTGCTACAGTAGTATTACTACGATAGCACAGATACCCCACCCACATTTATGTATCGTTCCGCCATTCATAAAGTCTTTGTCATATTTCTCACTGTGTAATAAGCCATGGCCTCCTCAGAAATTAAGTTTAACATTAGATGATAGGTTATTTCATTAAGCTGACAAATAATGGCAACTGGGTATGTTATTGCCGATGTTGAAGCTAAAGATAGAGTATGGTATCATTCCTTCATTGCATTATCATCTTTACTACTATTTGTTTAGCTACATGTAGTAATTATTTTAAAGGATAAATGAATTATGTTCACTTTACTTCTATAAATTCCCCTTGGATATACAAATAAATCTCCTAAAACTATTCATGATTTATTTACAAAATGCAGTCATGCCCAAAACGTAGCCAACACGGTCGTACGGCCTAAGAAGAAGAAAAAACAAATTATATCGGATGATCCGTTGGTCTGATGGAGATTTTAGCACAAAAATCTTATTTTAACAAAAATAGTTATATAAAGACTGTTTTACATACAATCTCTCTCTTTCTCTCTCTCTTGGTGGCATAGTGAATAGTTAATGGAAATGTTCAAAAGCCTGAATGACATTACAAGTATTATAATCACCTTACGCTAAATACAAACCAGACCATAAACCTTGGATTTAAACTAGAAACTGAATAATTACTTATTCAGGCTATAATAAATATGGCCACGGGCTTTTTCTTGACTGTATAAAATTGTAAGTCGTAAGACAAATGCAGTTTTGCAACCACGGGGGCAATTCCAAATCCTGTTAACCATTCTTAACTGTTATGGGTTTCAGAGCCGATGGAAGGTGAATGGGTATCTGGTGGATGGGCGGGGCAAAATTTTGTCAAAAGGTGTTTACATTGCTTATGTAATGAATGTTTTCGACTCTTGGCTTGTTATCACTGGCCATGGCGTCGGCTAGATCATTTTTACTCTATAAAAATGAAAACTATCTGGTTTAGGTTATTGATATTGCTGACAAAATTTGTGTGCGGTTGTAAAATATACATATGTCAACATTCAGCTACATCCGATGCTTTGATAAGGAGCAAAGTCCAACAAACCGTGTTACAGAGTCCCTGAATCTCATAGTATATATGAAATATATGTTGTAGTGTTGTTAATGTTTTTTTTTTTTTTCATTATTTATATCGTTTATTTATTTTCTTATTTCCCTTCCTCACTAGACTATTTTTCCCTGTTGGAGCCCTTGGGCTTATAGCATCTTGCTTTTCCAACTAGGGTGGTAGCTTAGCTAGTAATATATATATATATATATATAAATATATATATATATATATATATATATATATATATATGTATATATATATATATACCTACCAAAATATAAACTCAACAATTTATATAAATGAGACAATATTTAATCTCAGCAGCGTTACAATGATAGCCAAATAAAATATAACTATCACAAAAATAGATTGATTTATCAAATTAATCATGTCTTCAAATGTTCTCAACATGGGCTGTGTGTCTTTCCAGCACTCCTTCCAGCACCAAGTTCTGTCGGATATGCAATCACTAATGTTTTCTCTAGAGCATTGCAAGGTACCAAATCCCACAAAAGATCAGCATAGTACAGAAACCACCAGAACAACTACGACCAACAGTTGCATCGTGATGAACAACTTTCCAAAGCCATCACAGCCCAACTAAGGAAGTAATATTTTCTGCTGTCAACAATTATATATTATAATGCACACACACACACACACACACACATATATATATGTGTGTGTGTGTACACACACACACACACACACACATATATATATATACATATATATATATATATATATATATATATATATATATACATATATATATGTATATATATATGTGTGTGTGTGTGTAATACTAGTGCATGCAAATCTCCAAAAATGAGAACTGAATTCACACATAAACACACACACGCACGCACTCACACACTCACATTAAACCCTACCAATCCCCTACTCCTTACCTAACTGCAACTCGGTAGTTGTGGTATTAGAGTGTACCTTATATGGTAACCATTCTCACTAGGGTATGACTACTTACTCTACCCGAGGGACGGTGACAGACCAAGGAGTTATACGTCTGGCGATGCTGCTCAAACTGACTGATATATATATATATATATATATATATATATATATATATATATATATATATATATATATATATATTTGAGCCTTGCTAATGCACGATACATTCTGTGAGTGCCTGCAACCAAACCATCCTTGTGAGCTCTGGATGGGGGTTTTGGGATCCGGGTTTTGGGGTACCTATAGGTCTACTTACTGAGTCATCATCAGCCATTGCCTGGTGTAGCTTGCTGAGGTGGGTGCGTGGCCTCTCATCAAATGCATATATTATTATTATTATTATTATTATTATTATTATTATTATTATTGCTTGCTAAGCTACAACCGTAGTTGGAAAAGTAGGATGCTATAAGCCCGAGGGCTTCAACAGGGAAAATAAATCATTGAGGAAATGAAATAAGGAAATAAATAAAAGAAAAGAAAATGGTCAGTCTCTACGGAATTATCTTATCTCTTGCCTCATTTGTTCTAGAGAGACCTGTGCACACTCCTAGCCAAGGATATCCTACGTAGGTTTAAATCTGGTAAGGACGTACTTGCTCTCCTCTTCTTGTAAGATATTTATTATTGCAGACTCGGCGTTTAGTTTCATATTTCAGTAAATCCAGATGAGAGCTCCGTATCAGTGGTGATATAAGAGGCTTTGTCTATACTCAATTTTTTTTAATGAGGCACAATTGCACCGACTATCAGCGGTGCCCTTTTAGCTCGGAAAAAGTTTCCTGCTACCCTATTGGTTAGAATTATCTTGTCCAACCAATCAGCGAGCAGGAATCGTTTCCGAGCTAAAAGGGCACCCCTGCGAGTCGGTGCAAATGCTGCCTCGTTAAAAAGAATTGACTATAGTTGAATACATGATTTCACAATAGACGGTTTGTATTATCGCGAAGAATAGCAAATAAAGTAGCATTGTTTGGAAAGAAATTAAACATCGTATTTCGTAAATTCACGCTTTGGAAATCTTCGGCTTTAAAAAAGAAAACTAGTAATATCGTCGTAATAGAAAAGTTAATCAAATGGAAAAATTCAACCAAACCACATAATTTAAAAAACCATGCATAATATCTTCAGCATATTTGGTTTAAGCATTGAGCTGGTTTTATACATTAAAAATAAGCTGTAGAATGATGATGCAACAACGAAGCAAAGTTTACATGATAATTTCTTTTCGAAAATAAACGGTGATAAAACTTTCTTGACTAAAAATCAGTAAACAAAATTAAGATACTATAGCTCTAAACTGCTATCAAGACTTACCTCAATAGGATAAGAGCGAGTTCCTAAAGGATCGGATAAGATTTGCTGGAAGTTAAACGTACTTGGAATACTGCAAGGTCCATTGACGACTATCTGCACAGAAGGATTAGCTTTCATAACTGGCACCACCTCGGTAACCGAGGCGGTCACCACCAACACTTTGGCTCCACTAAATCTCAGCTGTTTCGTTATTTCATCTGTAAGTATAAGTACAAATATATACAACAACAACAAAAACAACAAATGCAATCATTTCTAGTCCACGGCAGGACAAAAGCCTCATGTCTTAGGTTTGGTCATTTTCGTCACCTCGCTGGCCACTGCG
>NC_090762.1:52768473-52828473 GCF_036898095.1 Palaemon carinicauda | reverse complement strand
AAATTCATAAAAATTTCTAGGCAAGCTGTGTATGATTTTGCAGAGATGGAGTCTCCCTGTCTAACTCTTTTCTCAATCGGAATCTCTGCACTCTTTAGTTTATACTTGTCAGTTCCTCCTTTACTTAGACCAGACAGCTCTGTTTTACTGAGCATTTTGGTTCTGTGAAATCAAAGTGTTTTTGATGGACCTTAATGTCTAAGGAGGAGGAAACCCTAATGGGATTTTCCTTTTGTTTTTTATAAAGACCGCTGATTTCTTATTTCCTAAATTGTCTATTATTTTCCGCAAGTTAGCAGAAAATTTTCTTTTGGCACTTGTTGGAAAATTAGTAATGTTTGTAGATGTGCGTATTTGTTTGTGTTTGTATTTGCCTCATGCTCGTAGGTAATTAAGATTCACTCGCCTTTTTGTCACAAAAACTTCGGAGTATGAAAAGCACTTTTTATCTATGGAGGACAAGAAAATTAGATATTTGAATGACTGAATAATGATAGAATACCAATTCATAACAACGGTGTTTACCTTCTGTGTTTTTTGGATTCAACGTAGTAACAATGAGACCTGAACTGACTGCTCCGAGTAGTGCAATGGGGTATTCCGGGCAGTTGGGCATACAGATCGCTATGACGTCACCCTTTTCCAAACCCAGCGTAGTTAGAAACCCAGCCCATTTCGGCATCTTTTCTAGCAATTCATTGTAAGTGTAATTTTGACCTGATTCCGAACACTCCTAAATGGAGAGAAAAAAAATGACGAATTTTAAAATAAAGATAGAATGATATAATCATAAAAAGTATAGTTATAGCTACATACATTACATTATATATATATATCATGAGTGTTGGTAGATATAGACGAATAAGATCACCATATATTAACCACAGCGACTTTTGATCCCCAGCGGTTAACATTCTCGAAAATGGTATTGAAGAGATTCCCCGTTGGCTGCTGGACACCCGAAAATGGAGAGGTGAAGACCAGTTGGTTTAGCTTCGATGCGTAGATGCTTAGAGATCGCCTTTCTCCTCCCTTCCAATTCGGACCACATAGGTGTTGGTTCCTCAACCTATTCGTAATGAAAAAGAAAATCCTTTGATTGTGATACAGCACTAAAATGAGTTTTATTCGTGATGAAAGGCATTGTGGGGAAAAGTGAAACACTTATTTTCTATGACTTGTGGTCAGTTATATATTATATTATGTATTATGTTATAATATATATATATATATATATATATATATATATATATATATATATATATGTGTGTGTGTGTGTGTGTGTGTGTATACTCTATATAATTATATTATATATAATATATATATACTATATAATTATATTACTATATATATATATATATATATATATATATATATATATATATATATATATATATATATATATATATTATATCATTATATTATATTATATTATAAGTGAGGTAGATAAGATACCTTGAAAACAAGAGGAAGAGTAATAAGATAGAATAGTGTATATATGATCAATCTTTTGAGCATTCTCCTGGTATCTAGGGCATTGCCACTGTCCCTTGCCTCTATCATGCAAAGAGTGGAATTTACACCTTTAAATGCCTTTCTGGTGTGTGAAGATATAAATCAACTAAATTATTTGTATGAAATATATTGATTAAACTAATCAATTAAAGCAATTCTTATGTACTTGCACTTAACAATTATAATCAACATCAGATAACAAATCTATGGCTTTTTTTTTTTTTTTTTTTTTTTTTTTTTTTTTTTTTTTTTTTTCACTGGCGCCCATGACTATGCTGAAATTCACTCCGCTTATATTTCCCATTATATCCCAAGTATTTTGTTTTAATCACTTATTTTTTTCAATCACATTTTTTTATCACTTATTTTTTTCAGTCACTTATTTTTTTAATCACTTATTTATTTCAATAACTTATTTTTTTGAATCACTTTTTTTTCAATCACTTATTTTTTTTAATCGCTTATTTTTTTCAATCATTTATTTTTTTAATCACTTATTTTTTGTAAACATCGGCTTAAATAGAGCCCAAAAGAGACTTGAAGCCATGTCATATATTTTCATTAAGCTTATTAAGCGTGATATAAGCTGTCCTCATATGAATACACTGGGGGGAAGAGTAGTAAAGGAATGATTATAAAGAAATGTACATATAAAGCTATTGAACAATATTGTCAATATAATAATTTCCTTAGAAGCAATAAATCATTTAGAAATACATGATACAAGCGGATAGAAATTTCTATTAAAAATCAAATATTTCTTTAGAAAATGATACAACAATGAATGAAGTTATCTGGAATCACCAAAGATTTTCTTTCCAAATAGTCATATTTTTCTTTTGGAAAGTGGAAAAATAATAAATGAAATTATTTAGAGCAACCCAAAAAATTCTTTTCAAATAAGTTCAGATTTCCCTTTTGGGAAAATGTAAAGACCATTAACTGAATAAATGAATTTACTTAAGAACAACTTCTTCCCAAAGCTATTTGTAAATTCTTAAGACCTCTGATGATATGGAGAAAAGGCATTTCACATACATAGTTGCATCACGTAGCACAATATGTTCTTGGCTTTGACTTGCAATGTTTGTTTTGTGTTTTCATTATAAAGTCTTTGTTATTATATATCACATCAGGCATTTTTATATTGGATACCAGAGGTTTACGAGGTCGACCTGATGACTGACCAGACAGTCCTACATTGGATCCTTCTCTAGTTACGGTTCATTTTCCTTTTGCCTACACATACACCGAATAGTCTGGCCTATTCTTTACATATTCTCCTCTGTCTTCATACATCTGACAACACTGACATTCCTAAACAATTTTTCTTCGCTCTAGGGGTTAACTACTGCACTGTAATTATTCAGTGGCTACTTTCCTCTTGGTAAAGGAAGAAGAGACTCTTTAGCTATGGTAAGCAGCTCTTCTAGGAGAAGGACACTCCAAAATCAAACCAGTGTTCGCTAGTCTTGGATCGTGCCATAGCCTGTGTACCATGGGCTTCCAGTGTCTTGGATTAGAGTTCGCTTGCTTGAGTGTACACTAGGGCTCACTATTCTATCTTATTTATTTTCCTCTTGTTTTTTGGAGTTTTTATAGTTTATATATGAATTCATTTTATTACTGTTCTATTTAATTGTTAATTACTTCTCTTGTAATTTATTTATTTCCTTATTCCCTTTCCTTACTGGGCCATTTTCCCTGTTGGAGCCCTTGGGCTTTTAGCATCCTGCTTTTCCAACTAAGATTGTAGCTTAGCAAATAATAATAATAATAATAATAATAATAATAATAATAATAATAATAATAATAATAATGATAATAATAATAATAATATTAAAAGCACTTGCCAGTTTCAGGTAAGGGACACAGACCAATTTCCTTAATTCCAGCAAATCAATGTCTTTCTGCTCATTCACCATTTGATAAACAATCCTTGTATTCACATGAGCCATATCCATCATACAAGTAAATAAAGGCCACTACCATTTTTTGCCTCTTATTGACACTGAATATTCTGAAATTAGCCTATCATGGTGGTCTTCCCAAACATATTTTTATTCTAGTTATTGATGGCATTTGGTTGCAGAACGCTTTCCTTGGTCGTAGACTCCTTTAGCCAGCGCTGGAGTTTTGCAAGTGGTTCAACAGAATCAAAATTTGTTCCCACGGTCACGCATTTGTTATTAAACCATTTGACTCAGAGTAATTCTTCGTTTGTGTCGAATCTGTAATCATATGACCCTCTTTTTCCCGTTTTCCTGTCTTTATCTGACTTCAGTGGACAATGTTTCAAGTGGTTTTCCCACATAGTTCCCGTAGCTTGAAATCCAAATTTTCTTAGGTGCACCAGTGAGTCGTAACCGGTAAAATAGTTTTCAAAATATACAGAATGTGGCTGTGAATTCTCAACACTTCTTAGTACTTGCAAAAATACCTTTCCTTTAAACCAATTAAAAGATCTTGGTCGCCTTCAGAAGCATTCTCCCCACAATAAAGGTCAAAATTGTAACAATATCCTGATGCACCACAAAGAACCCAAAGTTTATATCCAAATCTGATTGGTTTTCCATGCATAAATTGTTTCAGGGAATGGTGTCCATAATACTTGACCATCATTTCGTCTACGGCTATACATTTTTCGAGTAGAATAAATTGTTTAAATGAGTTTTAAAGCATTGAAATAAGGTTTCTTACCTTGAAATCTTTGTTATGTTTATTCTCACTAGTATAGGCATTATCACAGAAATGAAGGAATCTTGTTATATTTAGATAAATCTTCCTTGACAAAGCTGTTTTGATAATAGGTACACCAAGAACTTCATTTGACCAAAAATGTCTCCCTGAAGGTAATCTGTGATAACCGGACAAAAGTAAAATGCCAAAAAAAGGACTTGATCTCTTCAACACTTGGGATCATATTACCTTTATTATTGACATCAGTAGCATATCGGACAGTTTCTTTGATGATATGGTCGTATATATGTTGGGACAGGATAGTATCGAATATTTCTAACGGTGTAAGCTTGCTCATATTTTCCTTCATTTTCTACAAAATAGTTTTCGTACGTCTTTTCTCGTGGTTTGCCGTTACTCTACTCTGGAACTTCATACTTTCAGGATGGTTCAAATTCACAGAGTTTTCTCCTCTTCACTTTAGTTTTCTTCATAACTTTGTCATCATAATTAATGAGGTATGTAGAACATGATCTTACCCCTTCATCCCAATGCCCTTATGTGAGGACACTCAGTTCACATGATTTTAGAACAATATTTAATGTTCCTAGTAAATTTGTAAATCAATTATATACAACATTATCCTTTAAACTATCTATATAAGTTATAATATTGCATTAAAAATTAGATTTTCAAGGAAATATATTGCGATGAAATTTTATTATTTGAAAGGCAGATATAATAAAAATGTATTACTTTATAGAATTTCTTTGAACGCTTGTGGCGCCATGAAAAAAGTTACAATGGTGTGTTAAGATTTAAAACGCCCAAAGTATAATTATATCCCAGATTATAGGAAATAGAATCAGAGAAAAATATTTTCTTAACTGTTCTCAAAATTGGACACTGGGAGATACACTGCATTCTTCAACATCAATGAAGAAACATTTGCAGAACTTCCGAAGTTTGCATTCTGGCAAGAAGCTTGTCATACTGACTCAAGAGCCCGTGCTTGGCCGCAAGGGCCAGGCAATCTACAAGCAAGATTAAAAGCCCACAATTAGTTATCTCAATATTATTACTATTAATATTACTTGCTAAGCTACAACCCTAGTTGGAAAAGCAGGATGCTATAAGCCGAGGGGCTTCAGCAGGGAAAATAGCCCTTTGAGGAAAGGCAACAAGGAAAAATGAAATATTTTAAGAACAGTAACATTAAAATAAATATTTCCTATATAAACTATAAAAACTTTTAACAAAACAAGAGGAAGAGAAATAAGATAGAATAGTGTGCCTGAGTGTACCCTCAAGCAAGAGAACTCTATCCCAAGAGAGTGGAAGACCATGGTACAGAGACTATAACACTACCCAAGACTACAGAGCAATGGTTTGATTTAGGAGTGTCCTTCTCCTAATAGAAATAAACTTTTCCGTTCAGAGTTTGAACGCCAAAATGAATACCAGTGGAACCCCACTTCCTTCAAAACGTCCAAGGTACGCCCCTAATTATTATTTATGTTTCCACAAAAGAAAAATACTTTTACTATAGCTCGCCCAGTTTAAACAAAATAGATTATATTTTGTTCAAATGTGATAAATGACTAGAGTAAAATCTCAACTTGAGAGACTATTGTTTCGTGTTCAAGTGATGTACCTGTAGTGTGTCTCTTTGGCAATATGATTCAAAAAATAGAACTCTGCTTAAAGCAGAATTTTATGCATCTCACGAACATTTTCCAACACTTCATTTTATTTATTTCCTTTATTTTCATTTGTTTATTACATATTTTCATTCTTTCTTTGTTTAGATTTTTATTTTTTACTTGTTTCTTTGTTTTCAATTAAAATCCGGTTTTGTAGATAGTTTAGATAATAAAAGAGGAGGGATGACCTTTTTTGCACACTACATTTTAGCATTAACAACGAGCTACACATGTCTATTTCGACATAGCCTAACTCACAATAGACATGAGAGATCCAAGGATAAAAGGTACCAATCAATTTCAACGGATATCATTGAATAGAAGATAGGCGTCTTATTCGTAGTCTAAAACATTGGCTGTAATTACTTCCCAAGCATAATTCTTTCATTTTGGTCTAGCTATCATAGTCGCTTAAAAGGTCTGGTGCCAGGAAATGGTCTACTTTGAATGGTGCATGCCGGAAAGTTACTCACCTGAGAATAACCACACCACACACACAAACACTGGAAAGACAGGATTCGAGGAGGTCCGGTATTGTAATCATAAGCTAGTCTTGTGTATCCCACTATCCAGAACAGTGATATTATAAGCAACAGGCCTATTGGCTTTTGCCTTATATCACCGAAAAATGAGGCTTTAGCCTCGCACTGACACAAAGATTTCGGCGGGGAAGACAAGAGTGAGATAGAGAAACATTACTGTACATGGACAACTAGATCACGCTGTCTAATTTCAGATCAAGGACGATCCTGTCCGACAAAGGGAGATGAAAGCTATCTGTTTTCCGCAAAGACAAGACAATAGATAACGACCAAGAGCTCAGGCCGATTCTAAGGGTGACAGGGAATGACGACAAACATCATTTAGAGACAAGCAGACAGAAATTTAAAGTTATGTATTTTGTAAAATGTGTACTGCCGTTATTAAAGGGGATATTGCATCAGAGTTCATTGATAGAACATGTTTTAAGTTTAATTATAAATGTAGCGTATGTTATAAAGTATTGAATCCAGTATAAATTACCTCAAAGATAGGATATAATTCTTACAATTTTGTACTGCCTATGAAATTATAATTTTTTTTTTTTTTTATGATGCTCGATTATGTAGTGTGTATCTTTTATTTGTTAACTACGCCAAGTCAAGTCAGTCCAGTCTAACTTTGAGACTCGGAGAAAGCAGGAGCACATTTAAGTGTTCCGTGATCATTTAGCTTACAATGAAGTTATACCAATAAGTTTTAATACAACAAAGTTTTATCACGTACAAAAAGAATCGGCTACGAGAATGGAATTGTTAAACATCACTCTGATTGATTAATATTCCACTCCAGGTATGTACCATTGCAGTAATCAAACCTTGCCTGAGCATACATTGGTTACAAATATAAAAAAGTGAATAAAGCAATTGCGTCCTTTAAAAGAGTCATTTTTCTCTGTTTCTTATCCGTAACAGAGAAAACTAAACTTTACTTATCAACGTGCGAAACAAGTCTTCAATTTTACAAGAGACAGTTGTTAGGTTTGATAAGAACTCGATATCTTATCAATAATACCCACAACTTTGTTTTATCTGTATTATGATCATTTAAGATTTCCATCGGCTTTTATTATTGAATAGGAAAGATATATTTCCATATGAAATAGTGCACTGGGACGTCATCGACGATGACTGTGGAATTGACTATAAATGTTTTTTCCTGAGACATTCCCTTCTAAAGGAACCGGATCGACCTTAAATGAATTAATGTACACACACACACATATATATATATATATATATATATATATATATATATATATATTTGTAGTTAGATAGATATGTATCTTTATATGTATGTATGTATTCTTACGAGGCTGGTCTAACATGATAGTAGATTATTTTATTCACATATTTCATTTGTGTATTTAAGGGATGTACACCCAGCTCGTAAGGTGGATTCCACTCGTGTAGGATTAAGCAAATGTATGTAATTACATGAGAATGTAGTCATTCATTTAGTTGTATTTTCATTTCAGTCCTGTTTATGTAAATTTACGTTACTTTAAAGAATTAATTTTTATTTCACGTAGTTTGGTTACGAAGTCTTATGTAAGCTTGTTAAAAGGTATGTATGACACACATGAGGTATAAATGCTAGGGATGGCATCATGTTTCCACGGGGTTGGAAATTGCATGAATGATTTTGACTAAACTTAACACTTTTTTTTTTTTTTTATTAATGTTATGAGAGGAAGTGGGTGGAGGTAGATGAGTGTGTTACCTTGTCAGGAGACGATAGAACCCTATTTCAAACCGCCAAGTTGGCAACATTGATGTGGCAAGGGCCTGCCCGGACCTGCCCTCACGCTTCGAGAATTAGTGTGAAAATTCCAGAATGTATTAGGATGCATATATAGGGCCTAGCAGTGCATCAGAGGAGAGATCCAGCCTGACATTCCACAAGATCTGTGCTTCCGCCAATCCTCTCACCAGCACCTCTTCAGCTATAGTTTTCCTCTCAAACGTGAATAGTGTTTTCTCTCAAACGTGTAGCGTATAGGGTTTGTTTAAACATTTGGTAATTTTTTCTTTTGAAAGAAGTGAAGGGAATTTGTGAGTACAGTTTATATAGTAAAATTATTCATTTTTTGTGCCTGGTCCTGTGTGATTTAGTTAAACAGTGAGGTGCATTTGTTTTTGCTTAATCGTTCGGTAACCTTGTGTGAGCCCAAAGGTCGTAAGTGTAACAGTTACGTACATGTAAAGGTGTAATTATTATTTATTTTCTATAGTGTTTAGGTATCAGTTTTTCATTAATTGTCAAAATATTTTCCTAAATTAATTTCAAGTGAAACAAGTGATTGTAAAATTCTTGAAGTGTCTTTTTGCCATAAGTCTAAGGTCTAGTTCAGATTTAAATTTCGAGTGATTTATTTTCGGTATTACTGCTAAATTGTTATTTTTATAGAATGTATATATTTTTGTGAAGTACGTATTATTTTGATTGCCAATAGTTAAACCAGTGACTTGCTCATACCCCTTGACTTAGAACCGAAGTAAGAGGTTCATGTTAGGATAGTCCCCCGTTAAAGTAAAGTAATTGCCCAGTTTTGTTTTGAGTGTACCGTAAAGAGACCTTTAGATATTCAGTGGTCATATATATTAACGTCTGGGAGTTGCATATTATTCTCAGAGCTCGGAGGTATTCTCTTATGTATCAGACTATGTAATATGAAGTAGGTGAGTTTTGGACCTTGGGAATTAATGTAATTCACTAGTTGTAATAGTATATATATATATATATATATATATATATATATATATATATATATATATATATATATATATACACACACATAAATATATGTATGTATATATATATATATATATATATATATATATATATATATATATATATATATATATATATATACACTATATAGATGGATCTGTTATAACAACAGAGGATGAAGAAAGGCAACGTTGGATGGAACACTAATGAGATCATGAATAGGAGATATGAAGGGAATAATTTGATTGATATACCTAAAGCTGATGAAGGCCTTGATGTGCCCATGAATGAATTTAGTGTGATTGAAGTCAAAGCTATCATAAAAAAACCTCGGAGATGGAAAGCCCCTGGTTACGATGTAATAACTGTTGAGATGATATTGGCTGAAAATGAAGTGACTCCCAGAATACTTACAAGATTCTTTTGTAGAATGTGGCATGAAGAAGCAAAACTTGATGAATGGGAGTTAGGAGTGTTGATGGAAAGGGCAAAAAGAGGAGACATGACTGATTGCAATAATTACAGAAGCATCATACTTACGTCAGTTCTCATGAAAATATATAGCATGCTTATTCTAAAGAGACTAAAAAGAAAGATTGATGAAATGCTGAGAGATAAACAAGCAAGATTTAGAAAAGGAAGAAGCTGTACTGACCAGATTTTCATTTTGAGACATGTTGTACAGCAATACTTTTAATATAGAAATCTACTTTTCATGGCATTTGTAGACTATAAAAAGGTCTTTGATAGTGTGCACTAGCCAGTTTTGTGGAGAGTCCTGCGTTATTATCGAATTCCTCTTAAATATGTAAATTTGATTAAATCTGTTCATGAGCATAGCAAGTGCAAAAGTTAATGTTAGTGGAGTCCTGTCAAATGAATTTCCAGTGAACAGTGGAGTACTCCAAGGGAATGTGTTGTCGCATATGTTGTTTATCCTTCTCATGGATTTTGTAATTCATAGAACAGTTGGAGATGGTGGAGAAGGATTGGACTGGATTTGTAATAGGAAATTAGCTGACCTAAAGTATGCTGATGATGCTGTCCTTATTAGTAGAACTCCACAGGATTTGCGATGCTTGCTTACCAGAATGCATGAAATATCACACGAGGTTGGGCTCAAGATAAATAGAAGAAATACAGAGATGATGAACGGAATATGCAACGGAAGATGATATATTATTGGAAGGAGAAAGGATTAATGAGGTTGAATCCTTTTAAGTATTTAGGAACTCTGCTCTCCAATACAGGGTCATTAGAATTGGAGCTCATTAAGAGCTTGAAAAAGGGAAACCAGACAATGGTAGGTTAAGTCTAATTTGAAAATCAAATCGCCTGAAATTACATATAAAAATCAGACTATTTATCAGTTTAGTGAGATCTGTCTTACTGTATGAGTACGAGTCTTGGTATGACAATGAAACAATTTTCAACAGATTTAGTAGATTTGAGAACAAGTCCTCAGAAAAATATTGGGAATCAAATGGCAGGACTAGATTTGGGACGAAACTATAATAGAGATTACTCGAGTGCCAATGTGGATGAGATCATAGTGATAGTTTGGGCATGCTCCTCACACTCCCCAAAAGAGATTAGTTTACCAAACTTTTAACTGGACTCCACAAGACACAAGAAGAGTTGGAATACCCAGGGCTACACGGGTGAGAACTAAGAAGTGTGAAGTGGGAGATGATGAGTGGGGAAGTATTGAATTAAAAGCTCAAGATAGAGACGACTGGCGAAATCTAACGGATGCCCTTTGCGTCATATATATATATATATATATATATATATATATATATATATATATATATATATATATATATATATATATACATATATATATACATATATATATATATATATATATATATATATTATATATATATATATATATATATATATATATATATATATATATATATATATATATATATGCATAGATATATATTTTATATATATATTTATATATATATATATATATATATATATATATATATATATATATATATATATATATATATATCTGTGTGTATAATATTATATCCATTTATCTATCTATGATTTATATTTAGCTATATACTATGTGTAGGTGCAACAATGGACCAGAATATTATGAGGGGGTTGGGTCATTGGAAAAAATGATTTCATCAAAAGTGCAAGAGGAAGAAAGACAGGAAGACTTCGAATTGGAGTTTTGGTTATTAGGTCAGATGGCCCAGCATTGGGGACCTGGGAGGCCATTCACGGTCCATTTGTGACAAGGGGAAAATCATCCGTTACAAAATGAAGGAAAAGTTTAAGCGTTTGGATAGCAGGATAGAAGATGGGGGGGGGGAGAAATGGCCTGAAAAGGGTAGGAAAGAGATGAGAAAGTTGACTTTTGAGAGGATTTTAATACGTTTATAATCAAGTAAATCTAGCATTTCCATTTTGGGTAAAAGTTTTTATGATAAAGATACAAACAGCAATGTGTTTGGACTATTACTTTCATCACTATATTCTTTTATATTTTGATATAATTATTCAAATTAAGTTTGGTTGTTATTCTGTTAAGTATTTGTTTACAAGACTATGCCCTCCATATACAGGCAAATTATGCAGAGCTGTTATTTTTCTCTATTACTTTTTCATAATTCAAAACAATTCGCCTCATGGGAAACAAGTTAGAATTATAAAATATTATAGAATTATAAAAAAAAACAGCCTGGTTTCTTTACTAAACGACCTGGAACTGACATCGTTAACATAGTCAAATAAAGATATATATTCAAAATATAGACTAAATTAAAAAAGAAGTAATTACTCAAAAGTGACCATAAAATATACATTTCATAAATATTTTGAATGTATATCAAATGTACGCTGGCATCACCAACTTCTTTTTTGGTTGACTTATGTTGACGATGTCAGTTGTAGGTCGTTTAGTGAGGAAACCAGGCTAGTGTTTTTATAATTCTACATTTCTTTTTTTTTATCATTCAAACGTATTTCCTATGTGGAGAATTGGTTTAAATTAAGAAAAAGTAATAGAAGAAAACAATAGCTTTGCATAATTTGGCAGTATACGGAGAGCGTGGTCTTGTAAACAAATACTATCTGTTATAATTGTTGGTTTGTCAGAGTTTTCCTGTTTCACATATCTTGATAGTTATTTTCTCTGATCAATATTTTCTTATTCATTCTGATTTTATGGTTGTTTATACAAATATGTTCAAAAGCTGATTTAACAATCACTTTTCATGTGTAATTTTCTATCCGATTTCAATATTCAGTTTAGGAATCTACTTCAAGTCAATGACCTTGGAATAGTCCCTCAATTTAGTTGATAAAGATTGATATAATTTTTATCAACAATGTTATCTGATAACTTGTAAGGGAGTCAAGATAAATTAACGAAATCTATCATTATTTCTAACGACATTTTCCTATGACAACATTTCAAGGGGAGATTAAACTTCTTCATTGTTGCTCTTAATTTTATCCAGTGACAACAGTTCGAATAAAGAATAAACTTCAATTTATGGAAAGTATACTCGTTTTATTGCTCTCACTAATAACGGTAACGACTGAAAACTAATGTGCTTACCTGTCAATCTTTAAACGGCCTCTGATAACTGTAGATACAATGATCTTCTGTAACACCATGACGGACAATTAATGTTGTGCTTCTTAACACTATGAAGTCCTGGCTACGTCTGAGGACACAACCTGATAGCCTTCGACAATCGACCTTGAATGTGATGCTCTTCTCCCTCGTGTTATCAAGTATAGTTTGTATCTGCACAGTTGTTTATTGTAGACTAGAAAAAATCAGTACATCTTAACTCTCGGAATTTTAATAATTTGCTGTAGGGATTTATACTGAAAGCGACTATGTAAAAATGTGGATACTGTAAAACAAGGTGATGTGTACCTGAATAAGTGCAGACGTGATCATAGGAAGTTCCGGAAACACTAATTATTAAGGTTAACAAGTTATGCTTAAAGCCGAGTTCTTTCCGAGAAACAGGTCTTGTCTCTGGGTGTGTTACGTCATAGATTTCGTTTTCTATGTCTCGTCATAGATTCCGTTTTCTATGTCTCATCTTAATTTACGTGTCCGTGAAAAATTATTTACAGAATGGGAACTTCTTAAACTTTGCGGAGAAAAGACCCCATAGGAATGGATTTTTTTTTTGTTTTGTCAGAATGGAAATGGTTAGTGAAGTTTAGTTCGATAAAATGAAAATCAACATAGCAAACATCATCGGTGTGAAGAATATCAGTAGGAATATATTAGTGGTAAAGTTTGATTCGTATAATAGACATTTCTGAGTGTTGTTAAGGATTAAGGTGATTGACTTAAGTGATGTGGTTAAGGTGAAGATAATCAATCTTAGTTCAGCTGTGACATATGTTTCAATAAGGGATGCCCCTATTTATTATCTGACGAATTTTTATTATTATTATTATTATTATTATTATTATTATTATTATTAAGCTACAACCCTAGTTGTAAAAGCAGGATGCTATAAGCCCAGGGGCCCCAACAAGGAAAATAGCCCAGTGAGGAAAGAAAACAAGGAAAAATAGAATAGCTCAAGAACAGTAACAACATTGAAATAAATGTTTTCTTTAAAACCATAAAAACTTTTACAAAAAAAAAGAGGAAGAAAATTAGAATAGTGTGCTCGAGTGTACCCTCAAGCAAGAGAACTCTAATCCAAGACAGTGGAAGACCTTGGTACAGAGGCTATGGCACTACCCAAGGCCAGAGAACAACGGTTTGATTTTGGAGTGTCCTTCTCCTAGAAGTGTTGCTTACCATAGATAAAGTCTCTCTTCTACATTTACCAAGAGGAAAGTGGCCGCTGAAGAATTGTTTGGTAATCTCGGTGTTGTCAGGTATATGAGGACAGAGGGGAATCTGTAAAGATTATGCCAGACTATTCGGTGTATGTGTAGGTAAAGTGAACCGTAACCAGAGAGAAGGATCCAATGTAGTATAGTCTGGCCAGTCAAAGGACCCAATAACTCTCTAGCAGTAGTATCTCAACGGGTGGCTGGTGGCCTGGCCAACCTACTACCAACAATTGTTACTTCAGTTTGAAAAAAAGAAAAAATTGAAAAGTAAAAGGCATACGACATAATAGATTTAACAAGTCGCCTATATTAGGTAGAGGCGATCGTGTTACAGATGTGGACAATTAAACCACTTAGTCAAAGACTGTATTTATGAAATTGTAGAGCAACAGCTTAGTTTAAATGAAGAAATGTTTGGAATGAAGCAACGATAAAAGTTACCATGTTGATGAACTCATGAAGGGCCTTGATCGTTGTAGGAATTGGGAAGGTCTTCACTGCCTCCACCCCGGAGGTCATCGGACACACACCCGTCGAGAGATCTTGTGTCCAGAAAGTCCACTTTCTTTGCGTTGAATGTCAACTTGTCGAGCAAACAACCAATCTGTTCCCCTGCAAGCATTTCAGAACCGCCCGGATGTGGTCCCTGTGTTCCTCCTGGGACTTGGAGAAAATGCGGATGTCGTTGACGTAATAGCAGTAGAATGGCAGGTCTCATGATGCTATCCATCAGGCACTGGAAGGTAGCCCCTGCATTCTTGAGGCCGAAAGTGGAGAAGGAGAATGTATGTTCTGATGGGTGTGATGATGGCCGTCTTCAGGACTTCATCCGGGTGGATGAGGACTTGGAAGTATTACTTGAGGAGATCCATCTTTGTGAAGATCCTTGCCCCGTGGAGGGCGCCGTTGAGGTACTGTGTGTTTAGCAGGGGTTAGTAGTCCGGTGTCTTGATGAGGTTGAGGCAGTGATAGCCCCTGCAAGGTCTCCAAGTCCCGTAGGGTTTCTTCACCATGTGAAATGGGAGAGGCCCACGGGCTCACCGCTCTCTTGCAGATCTTCATCCGTTCCATATCGTCAAAGGTGTTCTTGGCTTCTTGGAGCTTCTGGGGGATAGCCGGCGAAACTTAGCGTGTGTGGGGGGTGGGGGGGGGGCTCGTAGTGGTAATGTGATGCTGTGTTTGGCTGATGCTTCAGCTAACTGGTGAAGTTCTCATTTGAAAACATTGGGGGAACTGTTGCAGGAAGGTGGCATATCGATGAGTGGTAAGTGAGCATATGGTGGGTATGCTCAAACCGGCGGTGAGTGGGCATGAGTGGCATGTTCCTGTGTCGAAGAGGCGCTTCTGGGTAATGTCCACCAGCAGTCCGTTGTGGGCCAGGAAATCTGCTTCCAGCAGGGGATGTCTGACATAGGCGATGACGAAGGGCTAGGTCTAGGAGCGGCTCATGATAGATATCTCCAACATCCTGGTTCCATATAAGCGGATTGGGGTACCGTTCGAGTCCACCAGCGGGGTGGTAGCGTGGGTGGGGCGGCCGCGGTCCTTCTTTGAACGTGGGAAGGTTGAGTGCAGATCGCCGATGTCTACCATCATCTTCCGACACAACACGGTGTCGCGGAGGTAGAACCCCAACTTACAGGATTCCATGATGTTAGCGGCCAAGTAATGTTAGGGGTGGCCGCTGTCGTAGTTTTTTAAACTTGCATGAGGACCAACATCTAATGGCTTCCTTCCTGAACGTCTGATTATAGTACCAGGCCAGGTTAGGCTTTTTTTGTTGTCCTGGCTGCATGGGTCTCCTCCAATGCACGGCGTTGATCATCTGTGCATCCGGCTTCTCCAAATCGTCTGCTCCTTAGTGGGACGCTGTGTCATAGGAACTGTTTATCTCATCTTGCATTATGCTGTCTAACGCACCAAAACGCGATGTGCGGAGTCGTTAGTCTGTTAATGGTATCAGGTTCCTGTGTTTGTCATGTACATGTAGATGGCAGAGGCAAACCACTCAGGGAAAAACGTCAGAACGCTAGCGTTGTGCGTGGTGCTGAATCTGTTAGTGGCGTTTTGATGTCGACCAGGGAGAGGAACTTTCAGTAAGCCCGAGGCGTCGTATGATTCCATTGAAAGCTTTTTGAAGGTAAAGCATCTGTATTGAGTCTGTTAATGGCATAGCCAAAGTTGCAAAGTTACCGTCCAATCTAGAAGGTCACCAGTTGTGAGGGCATGAGTGAGAGACAACTGAGATCTGACATGTTTATTGCTTGTGAAATTCAAAGTACATTAAGGTGTGCGGACGGCAAAGGAGTGCCTGAGTTGGGGCAGCGACCTCTGCACACACAAAGGTCAAGTCTGACTGGCAATTTGTGTTTCTTTTACATTTTTACAAGGAAATTGCAAAGCAACAAATATGAGATAAAACATGATATATACATCGGCGACAAGGCCGGAAAATTTTACATACAAAGATATATACTAATATTCTGTAGCGAATGCAGGTTAGAAATAATGTGTAAATAACACAGATTCTTCTGGGTGAAATCCGGAAAGATGATGTCTTTACATAGTATTTATTGTAAATGAGGTTGTCGGTGGATTAATATAAATTAGTCTACTTTTCATAAAACAAGATGTTAGGATTTGTTTTGATTATTAATTGCCTTATTGATGATTGACCTTTTTTATATCCCCAAACGTCTGATAATCTGCCACTCGTTAGCCCCGTCCAGAGTTCAGGAAATCATCAGAACGAACGAACATGCGAATCATTAGCCTTTTGACCGATATTGTATTAATTTGTGTGCAAAGTGAATATATTCAAACTTACCAGATTATTTTTTTTTATTTAAAGAATCTAAAGCACATGATAAAACAGCACAGCGGAACAAAATATCGAATTTCTTTATTAATATTAATTGTTATAATGAAAACTATCGCCAAAACACATAACAATGGATCAATTATAAAAAAGAAATTTATTCCTGCATCATAAGATTATATTTGATCACTATTCATATTCTTTAATTATTATTATTTACTTTATTCCTAACTCTACAAACGCTTACAATGGACCAATTGTAACTATTTTTTCTTCTTTATTCTTTCAACAAAAGATTATATTTCATCACTATTCATATTTTTTAATTGTTGATGTTGACATTATTCCTAATTTTACAAATGCTTACAATGGACCAATTGTATCACTTTTTATTATTCTTACATCAAAAGATTACATTCCACCACTATTCATATTCGTCAATTGTAAATATTGACTTTATTCCTAATTCTGGTAACACCAATTCCACCGAATTTGAAATCGAGGCTACGAACTGATTCAGCCAACGAAATCACCTACTTCAAATTGTAGTAGGGACAATTCCTTATTTTTCCTCTAGGTTTCCTAATAATTTTTTTTACCCATTCCAATAAAAGCTTAAAGGAATGTATAATGGATCCACAGAAAAGGTGAATTTCCTTTCTATTTTCTAGTCGTTCGCAGCTGTGTCCATTTTATTGCAAAACCTTTTCACAAGAAAAGTTTATATTTATCCGGTAAGAACTTACCGAGGGTATTTCAGTTTCAGATGATTCTGAACAATTTTATTCTCTACAAGTTTGCGATGGGGTCGAAAATAAGGGAGTTTTGGGCTTGGCCGTCATTATACGTGAATCCCTGAATGAATTTTATATATATGTCAGTCGCCAAACTACTTGATATAGTAATATTTGTATGAGTCTTTAACTTGTGCATAAAAGTAAATATGGAATTTGAACTTTTGATGTCATTCTACTGATGCAAATGTAGAAACTAAAAGAAAACGTACGCATTTTTCTGTTTAAGAAAACGAGTGATTTCTTATGGGTAACTAACATTTACACAATCGTAGCTAGCCAGTACCACCATTGTTCACTAAATTGTTCAGCCCTTTACACTACCTCCGCTCCCTCATGCTCTCTTGCATCGTGCTTTCCAGCATCTTAACTCTTACTTGATAATGAAACTGCAGGGTTTCTTCCCCGATACGCATGTGCACTGGAAGGCCTCACAGTGCCAGGCCTTCTAGCCCAAATTCAATTTCTGTTCATAAGATTTAAACTGACAAAAGTTTCTTCAACAAACTTTCTCCCCTCTTCATTTTTACAACTGGACCCCTTACCAAAAAGCATATTTAAACTAGACATTGTTCTTTAAATTAGTACTCCAGACGACTCGAAAAAAAGAAAAAAAAAACAGTTGAATATATATATATATATATATATATATATATATATATATATATATATATATATATATATATATATATATATATATATATATATATATTTATATATATATTTATATATATATATATATATATATATATATATATATATATATATATATATATATATATATATATATATATATATATATATATATATATATATATTTATATATATATAAATATATATATATATATATATATATATATATATATATATATATATATATATATATATATTTATTTATATATATATATATATATATATATATATATATATATATATATATATATATATATATATATTATTACTAGCCAAGCTACAACCCTAGTTGCGAAAGCAAGATGCTATAAGCCCGAGAGCTCCAATAGGGAAAAATAGCCCAGTGAGGAAAGGCAATGAGTAGATGAGGAGAACAAATTAACAATAAATCATTCTATAAACAGTTACAACATCAAAACAGATATGTCATATATGTAAATATATGAGTATATAAATATATATATATATATATATATATATATATATATATATATATATATATATATATATATATATATATAAATATATAAATATATGTATATATATATATATATATATATATATATATATATATATATATATATATATATATATATATATATATGAATACATGTATACATATGCAAATATATATATATATATATATATATATATATATATATATATATATATACATGTATATATATATATATATATATATATATATATATATATATATATATATATATATATATATATATATATATATATATATATATATATATATATGTAGGAATTACAGGTGAAGATATAATATTTGGTGTGCAGCAGGGTCCAAAAAACATCAGTTAAAAGGCCATAATTTATTTAGAGACGTTTCGAACATTGCAATGTTCATTATCAATCTGTAAAAGATAATATAAAATTCTTAAAATTTGTACAATAATTTAAAACAAAATAGTAAAAGAGTATTAAAACATTATTGATTTTATAACGGAAAATCGTAAAAAAACTAAAACAGTAAAACAAAAGAGAACCAGTGCTCACCAGACCAACCATAGGAAAAGGTGAAGAACGAATGAGTAAAAATTGTTACCCACCTACGACTTCAGTTATGCTAAGAAAAGAGGAGAGGCAGAGATATTAGAGTTTAAAGAAGGAACAAGCCGTTTGATATATAATGACTCAAGGGTAGTTAGAAATTCGCTTTGTTTTGTCCCACCAATAATTTTAAAGTGTTTTTTGTTTACTTGTATTTTGCACATGGCGGCATGATTCCTTATATTCGAAAATTCTGGGTTACCAAGTCTCTGACCAGTTCTAAAGCTGTATCCCATATGGCTACAGTATCTCACCTGCAACAACCTTCGGCAAGATCCAACATAGATACCGGGACATCCCGGGCACTTGAATTTATAAATTATGTTGGACCTCATGAAGGTCTGCAGTTTGTCTTTGTAGCCAAAAAATACATTAATTTTGAGTGGATTGATTGGGATTAGTTTGATGTTGAGGCAGCCGAACTCTTTTTCTATTATTTTCTTAAGTTTGATGGAAAACTTGTTGTCAGATAAGTAAGGAATTGTAGCGAATGTCAGTCCCGGTATCTTTGTTGGATCTTGCCGAAGGTTGTTGCAGGTGAGATACTGTAGCCATATGGGATACAGCTTTAGAACTGGTCAGAGACTTGGTAACCCAGAATTTTCGAATATAAGGAATCATGCCGCCATGTGCAAAATACAAGTAAACAAAACCTCGCTCTCCACATCAGCACACCCACGGATGCCTACGCCCACCTCCTCACGTCGTACCCGGAAGTTTACCGTCCAGAACTTCGCCAAACGCCCAGGGTTCCTGCCAAGCACGGCATTTATCACCATATCAAGACGACGGGACCCCCAGTCTTCGCAAAATTCAGACGTCTGGCACCGGAACGATTGGCAGCCGCCAAACAGACGTTCGCCGAAAGGGAGGAAATGGGCCTTTGCCAAAAGGCCTCCAGCCCATGGTCGTCACCTTTACACATCGTTCTGAAGAAAGACGGCTCCCTCTGTCCGTGCGGGGAATACAGGCGCCTGAACATGCAAACAGAACCGGATCACTACCCCCTCCCAAACATTGCCGACGTGACCTCCTACCTGCACAAAGCGAAGGTTTTCTCTACGCTCGACCTCCTGAAGGGGTATTATCAGGTGCCTATGAACCCAGAAGACATCCCCAAGACCGCCATCACCACTCCGTTTGGTACATACACCTTCAATTACTCCTGTTTTGGCCTTCGTAATGCTGGGGCAACGTTTCTACGTCTCATGGATGGCATCTTAGGGGACCTCCCTTTCTGTGTATGTTATGTGGACGACATACTTGTGTTCTCCTCCTCAAAAGAGGAACACCTCCGTCACCTGCGCATCGTGCTCGACCGCCTGCAACAAAACGGCCTTGTAGTCAGGTACGACAAGTGTACCTTTGGCGCCAACGAAGTGTTGTTCTTAGGGCACCATATCACTCCTGAAGGAGTCCATCCCCTCCCTGAGAAGGGTGCAGCTGTTCAGAACTTCCCCGCGCCCTCGACCGTCAAAGCTCTGCAGGAATTCCTGGGCATGATCAACTATTATCACCGTTTTCTGCCAGCCATTGCCGCCACTCTTGCTCCCCTCTACACCTCCCTCAAGGGCAAGCCAAAGGACCTGAAGTGGGGTCCCCTTCAAGAAGCAGCCTTCTGCAATGCAAAGAAGGCCCTATCAACTGCTGCGGCTCTCACTTTTCCTATCCCACACGCCCCTCTCCTTCTCTCCACCGATGCCAGCGACGTCGCTATTGGTGCAGTACTCGAGCAGGTGGTCAAAGGCTCGCCCCGCCCATTGGTCTTCTTCAGCAGAAAACTGTCCAAGGCAGAATCGGGTTATTCTACCTTCGATCGAGAATTGCTGGCGGTGCACTTGGCTGTCCGTCACTTTCGCCATTTCTTAGAAGGTACGCCCTTCGTCATTCGCACAGACCACATGCCTCTGGTGCACGCCTTCACTCGACAGTCTGACGCCTGGTCCGCCCGTCAATGCCGACATCTCTCCGCCATGGCTGAATACAATTGCACCCTCCAATACGTCCCTGGGAAAATGAATCCCGTTGCCGATGCCCTGTCAAGAAACACGTTGGCTGCCGTTCAACTGGGATTGGATTACAACGCCCTGGCTGAAGCCCAACGACAGGATCCAGAGTATCAAGCTTGTAGGACATCCTGCACGTCCCTCCGTTGGGAAGACTTTCCCCTCGAAGACTCTAACACCACCCTCTTCTGTGACATCAGTACTGGTAGACCGCGACCTTGGATTCCTGCTCCCATGCACCGACAGGGGTTTGATTTCATTCACGGCCTTTCACATCCCTCGTGCCGTTCTACTGCACAGCTGCTGAAGGCGAAGTTCATTTGGCACGGCATTTCTAAGGATGCTAAGGATTGGGTCTGCGCCTGTACTTCTTGCCAAACTTCCAAAGTACATCGACACACGGATTCAGGAGTGGGCACCTTTCCTCAACCTCATAGTCTATTCGCACACATTCACGTCGACGTTGTAGGCCCCCTACCCACATCACAAGGACATCGTTACCTGTTTACCGTCATCGACCACTCCACTCATTGGCCTGAAGCCATTCCCATGGAAACTGCAACGTCCGCCTCATCTACATCTGCCTTACTCTCTGGATGGATTTCAAGATTCGGTATCCCTGAGCATATTACTTCTGACAGGGGAACCACTTTCACCTCTCAATTGTGGACGTCATTAGCGAATCTCCTGGGCATCACCCTACATCAGACAACGGCCTGCAACCCCGCTGCCAATGGAATGGTTGAACGTTTTCATCGCACCCTCAAAGCAGCTTTGATGTCACGCTGCAAGGATTGCAACTGGTTTACTCAGCTTCCCTGGGTCCTCCTGGGACTAAGGACCACTCCTAAAGACGCCCTCGACGTCTCGGCAGCTGAAATGGTGTATGGCGACCCGTTGGTCGTCCCTGCCGAATTTTTTCCTTTTACAACCTCCTCTGATGATCTCCAGCGCATACGTCACGTCGTGGGAAAATTTACTCCGTGCCGCCAGACTTACAAGCCCCCAGCGGAGCATCACATACCAACGGACTTGCACTCTGCAATGCACGTCTTCCTGCGCAACGACACTAGCAAGCCACCATTAACGCCCTCTTATACGGGCCCTTTCCTTGTGATCCGACGCAGTCTGAAAGCATTCCTACTAAACATTCGGGGCAAAGAAGACTGGGTCTCCATTGATCGTCTAAAACCTGCTTATCTTCTGCCAGATGACCCGCTACAGTTCGCCTCTCCAGATCAGGGCGCCCTATTTAACATGTACAGTATGTCATTTTTAAGGGGGGAGCCATGTACCAACCGTGTGTCACACAATTGTACATAATTCCTTTTGCATAAATTATGCTTGTATCTTCGCTCTTCCCTCGCACTAAACGAACATGAAAATTCATATCTGCTGTTTTCCTCTGTAACATTGTCTGTCTTGTTAACTTGTTATGTCCTGTTGCCTTGAGGTTTTGTATATAAAGGAGAGTGTTCTATAACAATATAACTCAGTTGAGTTCACAACCCTCTATCGGCCCGTCACAAGTACAGCACTTTCTCGAAGTTCCACGAGCCGACGGTAATTTCCACCTAATTTAATTGAACCTTCAATTCCACAGTACATTCTTAATGCAATCCAGGTCATCAACATATACACATATATAATCCAAGAACGATCCAATTAATATCCTCTATGTGGTCCAGATCATGATCATCATCCACATAGAATATAATCCAAAAACAATCCAATTCAGATTCTTTATATTGCCTAGGTTATCATTATCCATGTATATATAATACAAGAACAATTCAATTCAAATTTTTTATATTGTCAATGTCATCATCCTCCACATAAATATAATCCAAGAATAGTGTAATTCTATTTCTTTATATGGTTCAAGTCATAATCATCCACAAAGATATAATCCAAAAACAATCCAATTCCAGTTTTTTATATTGTCAAGGTCATCATCATCTACATAAATGTAATCCAAGTGGAAGACAATTTAAATTCTTTATATGATCCTGGTCATCATCATCCACATAAATATATTCCAAGAACAAGACAGTTCAAATTCTTTATATGGTACAGGTCATCATCATCCTAATAGAAATAATCCAAGAACAAGACAACTCAAATTCTTCATATGATGCAGAACATCACTATCCTCATGAATATAATCCAAGAACAAGACAATTCAAATTCTTTATATGGTCCAGTTCATCATCATACACACACACACACACACACACACACACACACACACACACACATATATATATATATATATATATATATATATATATATATATATATATATATATTTAATCCAAGAACAAGACAATTCAAAATTATTAGATGATCCAGGTCATCATCATCCTCATAAATATAATCCAAGAACAAGACAATTCAAATTCTTTAAATGGTGCTGGTCATCATCATCCACAAAAATATAATCCAAGAACAAGACAATTCAAATTCTTTAAATGGTGCTGGTCATCATCATCCACAAAAATATAATCCAAGAACAAGGCAATTCAAATTCTTTATATGGTTCAGGTCATCATCATCCTCATAAATATAATCCAAGAACAAGACAATTCAAATTCTTTATATGGTCCAGGTCATCATCATCCTCATAAATATAATCCAAGAACAAGACAATTCAAATTCTTTATATGCTCAAAGTCATCACCATCCACATAAATGTAATAAAAAAACAAGACAATTAAAATTCTTTATATGGTCCAGGTCATCATCATCCTCATAAATATAATCCAAGAACAAGACAATTCAAATTCTTTATATGCTCAAAGTCATCACCATCCACATAAATGTAATGAAAAACAAGACAATTCAAATTCTTTAAATGGTGCTGGTCATCATCCTCCACAAAAATATAATTCAAGAACAAGACAATTCAAATTATTTATATGGTCCAGGATATCATCATCCTCATAAATATAATCCAAGAATAAGACAATTCAAATTCTTTATATGGTGCTGGTCATCATCATCCACAAAAATATAATCCAAGAACAAGACAATTCAAATTCTTTAAATGGTGCTGGTCATCATAATCCACAAAATTATAATCCAAGAACAAGACAATTCAAATTCTTTATATGGTCCAGGTCATCATCATCCTCATAAATATAATCCAAGAACAAGACAATTCAAATTATTTATATGGTCCAGGTCATCATCATCCTCATAAATATAATCCAAGAACAAGACAATTCAAATTCTTTTTATGGTCCAGGTCATCATCATCCTCATAAATATAATCCAAGAACAAGACAATTCAAATTCTTTATATGGTCCAGGTCATCATCACCCTCAAAAATATAATCCAAGAACAAGACAATTCAAATTATTTATATGGTCCAGGTCATCATCACCCTCATAAATAAAATCCAAGAACAAGACAATTCAAATTATTTATATGGTCCAGGTCATCATCATCCTCATAAATAAAATCCAAGAACAAGACAATTCAAATTCTTTTTATGGTCCAGGTCATCATCATCCTCATAAATATAATCCAAGAACAAGACAATTCAAATTCTTTATATGGTCCAGGTCATCATCATCCTCATAAATATAATCCAAGAACAAGACAATTCAAATTCTTTATATGGTGCTGGTCATCATCATCCTCATAAATAAAATCCAAGAACAAGACAATTCGAATTCTTTATATGGTCCAGGTCATCATCATCATCATAAATAGAATCCAAGAACAAGACAATTCAAATTCTTTATATGGTCCAGGTCATCATCATCCTCATAAATATAATCCAAGAACAAGACAATTCAAATTCTTTATATGGTCCAGGTCATCATCATCCTCATAAATAGAATCCAAGAACAAGACAATTCACATTCTTTATGTGGTCCAGGTCATCATCATCCTCATAAATAGAATCCAAGAACAAGTCAATTCACATTCTTTATATGGTCCAGGTCATCATCATCCTCATAAATAGAATCCAAGAACAAGACAATTCAAATTCTTTATATGGTCCAGGTCATCATCATCCTCATAAATAGAATCCAAGAACAAGACAATTCAAATTCTTTATATGGTCCAGGTCATCATCATCCTCATAAATAGAATCCAAGAACAAGACAATTCAAATTCTTTATATGGTCCAGGTCATCATCATCCTCATAAATAGAATCCAAGAACAAGTCAATTCAGATTATTTATATGGTCCAGGTCATCATCATCCTCATAAATATAATCCAAGAACAAGTCAATTCAGATTATTTATATGGTCCAGGTCATCATCATCCTCATAAATATAATCCAAGAACAAGACAATTCAGATTCTTTATATGGTCCAGGTCATCATCATCCTCATAAATATAATCCAAGAACAAGACAATTCAGATTCTTTATATTTTCCAGGTCATCATCACCTTCGTAAATATAATCCAAGAACAAGACAATTCAAATTATTTATATGGTCCAGGTCATCATCATCCTCATAAATATAATCCAAGAACAAGACAATTCAAATTATTTATATGGTCCAGGTCATCATCATCCTCATAAATATAATCCAAGAACAAGACAATTCAAATTATTTATATGGTCCAGGTCACCATCACCCTCATAAATATAATCCAAGAACAAGACAATTCAAATTCTTTATATGCTCAAAGTCATCATCACCCACATAAATATAATCCAAGAACAAGTCAATTAAAATTCTTTATATGGTCCAGGTCATCATCATCCTCATAAATATAATTCAAGAACAAGACAATTCAAATTATTTATATGGTCCAGGTCATCATCATCCTCATAAATATAATCCAAGAACAAGACAATTCAAATTCTTTATATGGTCCAGGTCATCATCATCCTCATAAATATAATCCAAGAACAAGTCAATTCAAATTCTTTATATGGTGCTGGTCATCATCATCCTCATAAATATAATCCAAGAACAAGACAATTAAAATTCTTTATATGGTCCAGGTCATCATCACCCTCATAAATATAATCCAAGAACAAGACAATTCAAATTCTTTATATGCTCAAAGTCATCATCACCCACATAAATATAATCCAAGAACAAGACAATTCAAATTCTTTATATGGTCTAAGTCATCATCATCCACATAAATGTAAACCAAGAACAAGTCAATTAAAATTCTTTATATGGTCCAGGTCATCATCACCCTCATAAATATAATCCAAGAACAAGACAATTCAAATTCTTTATATGCTCAAAGTCATCATCACCCACATAAATATAATCCAAGAACAAGACAATTCAAATTCTTTATATGGTCCAGGTCATCATCATCCTCATAAATAAAATCCAAGAACAAGTCAATTAAAATTCTTTATATGGTCCAGGTCATCATCACCCTCATAAATATAATCCAAGAACAAGACAATTAAAATTCTTTATATGGTCTAAGTCATCATCATCCACATAAATGTAATCCAAAAAACAAGACAATTGAAATTCTTTATATGGTCCAAATCATCATCATCCACATAAATCATCGTTCACATAAATGTAATCCTAAAAAAAAAGACAATTCAAATTTTTTATATGGTCTAGGTCCTCATCATCCACATAAATATAATATAAGAACAAGACAATTAAAATTATTTATATGGTCCAGGTCATCATCATCCACATAAATATATTCAAGAACAAGACAGTTCAATTTCTTTATATGGTCTCCTCTTTAAAGTTAACATTAATGGCATTGATCATGACTTGTTTGTTGATGTTCCACAACTTTAATTCATTTCGGTTCGGACACGTTCCCCCCCCCCCCCCTTCTGTAGGTGCATCTTTCTGCTCGAATTTCTAGCTTTGGAGTCTCCCTTAGTTTAGCCTAAGCTTCACCGCCAATCACTTGGTTCAATTTAAGGTCGTCACGTTCAAGGTTTCTCCCATTTCACAACATGAATGGAATTTCGTTTATGGACATTGCCATAGTAATTTGCATGGGAAGAATGGCTTCAGTCCAGAATCTGTGAAATACTCTAGACTCTGTTATCATGCATCTTGCTATGGCCAGCAAACTCTTATTTAGACGTTCAGCCCTTCCATTTTACTAAGGAATGAAAAGGATTGTCAGACGTCTCTCTATTCCCTTCTCTTCAGGAAAATCCGAGAATTCCTTGCTGACATACTCTCCCCCATTATCAGCGTGGGGGCATAGCAAAAGTCTGTTGTGTGTCTTCTCTGCCTTGGCCAAGTCTTGCTTGACTTTCTCCATTGTTTCACTTTTATTTTTCATTGTAGAAATTTCACTGGTCGTCCAAAAAGGTGGCTTCCTTTTGCATTCGATGATGGTTCAGGAATCTGACAAACATCACTAAGTGTTATTTTTAGCATTGCACTACTTCTTGATTCACTTGCAGATATTACCTTATTATTGGACTTGCAGATATTAGCTTATTTTTGGACTTAACTTCCATGCATGTTGTTCAGTATTCAAGTTATCCCTTTGCTTCACAAACCTCGGGTAAGGCTAGTACATGTCCAAATCTGTGCCACAAATTTATCGTTGCTCTATTCCCTGTGATCTCTATATCATCATTCTTAAATTTTCTTTCATTTCCTTGTAAAAATTGTCTTGGCTTTACATTGATACATCTTCGCTGCTTCATTCCAGTATCCTTTCAGAAATACTTCTTTTACGTCTTTCACTTGTTTGACACCTTTGTATGTAACGAACTTGAAACCCTTTTCATTGAACTTTTTTTCAGACATCAGGTTTTGATCTAGATTCGGGGCATATTATACTTCGTGTAATTTTAATTCATATCCACCATATTGGTCTTTGATTTTCCCTTTTTCTCAACCTAGAACTGGAGACTTCTTTCCCTCGCCCTACTTTACGGCACCTGTGATGCTACTGTCAAAATCAACAATTATATCTTTATAAGGTGTCGTGTGATCACTAGCACCAGAATCCAAGTTCCATATTAATTGGAAATCTTCTTTCACTGATGACGTATTCACAATTGCATTCACTTTTTCCGTCTTTTCACTTTTATTTTCAATTACTGCAACTATTGCCTTTTTATCTGTTCTGGTTTTGTCAACTTTTCCTGATAGCTCCTATTCTTTGGATTCACTTTCTCTTTCTTTATCACTGTCATATTTTGCTTTCTTTCCCCATTTGCTCTTCCTTCTTTTATTTTTTCGTCTTCCGGATTGTGTCTCCCTTCTTCTTTATCTCTTCTTTCTTCATTATCTCTTCTCTCTTCATTGTCTACTTCTTTCTTCATTATCTACCTTTTTCAAATTTTGACAGTATTTTGCTTTATGTCCAGGCTGGCTACAAGCGTAGCAGACGAATCTTTTGTCCTTTCACTTAAAATCTCTTGCGCCTTCTTCTCTTTTATAATTTGTGATTAAATTTCCCTCTTCTTTACTTGAGTCTCTTCTGAAGTTCGTTTTATAAACTGAAAATTTCTCGTTATTTCTTACCAGCAGTTTATTTTTCCTCTCCTCGCAAAGAAGCACTGGATTTGCAGTTTTAATATTTAAATCTTCAATTTTTGAGAATTGTGACTATACGAAAATTTTATATTTGAGAATATGTTTAAGACCTCTCAGCACAAACACAGCTGCCATCGAGGGATTCCTCCCCTAAAACTGCATTTTCATCTCTGGCCAATCTGATTACATACGCTATATAATTCCTTATTAACATTTCTTCAGTTTTTCTGCATCTAATTAGCTCTTCGAGCACATCAACAATTTGAAATGTATCCATTTTTGTGAGGATATCGCTTAAAATATACCACGCTTCTTTTGCTTTGGTGCATTCAATGCTGTCGTCCAGATCTAAATTATCCTGGTTATCATCATCCACGTAAATATAATCCAAGAACAAGCCAAATCAAATTCTTTATATGGTCCAGGTCATCATTATCCACATAGATATAATTCAAGGACATTTCAATTCAAGTTCTTTATATAGTCCAGGTCATCATTATCCACATAGATATAATTCAAGGACATTTCAATTCAAGTTCTTTATATAGTCCAGGTCATCATCATCCATATAAATATAATGCAAGAAAAATCCAATTCAAGTACTTTATATGGTCTAGGTCATCATCTACATAAATATAATCTAAGAACAATCTAATTAAATTTCTTTATATGGTCCAGCTTATCATCATCCACATAAATATAATCCAAGAACAATCCAATTATTTTTTTTGTATGGTCCAGGTCATCATCATCCACACATATATAATCCATGACCAGTCCAATTCAAATTCTTTATGTGGTCCAGGTCATCATTATCCACATAAACATAATCCCAGAACAATCCAATTCAAGTTCTTTATATGGTCAAGGTTATCATAATCCATATAAATATAATCCAAGAATAATCCAATTCAAGTTATCTCTATGGTCCAGGTCATAATCCTCCACAAAGACATAATCGAAGAACATTCCTATTCAAGATCTTTATATGGTCCAGGTCATCATCACCCACATAATTATAATTCAATAACAAGCCAATTCAAATTCTTTATATGGTCCAGGTCATTCTCGTCCACATAAATATAATCCATGAACTATTTAACCCTTTCAGTATATATGGTGAAGAATATCATCATCCAGATAGATATAATCCAAGGACAATCCAATTCAAGTTCTTTATATATTCCAGGTCATCATCATTCACATAAGTATAATCCAAGAACAATCCATTTCAAGTTCTCTATATTTTCTGGTCATCATCATCCACATAAATATAATCCAAGAACAATCCGATTTAGTTCTTTTTTATGGTCCAGGTCATCATCATCCACGTAAATATAATCCAAGAACAATTCAATTCAAATTCTTTATATTGTCCAGGTCATCATCATCCACATAAGTATAATTTGAGAGCAATCCGATTCAAATTCTTTATATTGTAGAGGTCGTTCTCATCCATATAAATATAATCCAAGAACAATCCGATTCAAGTTATTAATATGGTCCAAGTCATCTTCACCCTGATAAATATTATGGAAGAACAATATGATTTTATTTCTTTAAATGATCCAAGTCACCATCATCTACACAAATATAATCCAAGAACTATATAATTCTATTTGTATTTATGGTTCAAGATATAATCATCCACACAAATATAATCCAAGAACAATCCAATTCAAGTTCTTCATATATTCCATGTCATCATCAAATACACAAATACAATGTAAGAACAATCCAATTAAAGTTCTTTATATATTGCAGGTCATCATCAACCTCACAAATATAATCTAAGAATCTAATTCAAGTTCTTCATATAGTACAGGTCATCATGAACCGTACAAATATAATCTAAGAACAATCTGATTCAAGTTTTTCATATAGTCCAGGTCTTCATGGACCACACAAATATAATCTAAGAACAATCCGATTCAAGTTTTTCATGTAGTCCAGGTCTTCATGGACCACACAAATATAATCTAAGAACAATCCGATTCAAGTTTTTCATGTAGTCCAGGTCTTCATGGACCACACAAATATAATCTAAGAACAATCCGATTCAAGTGTTTCATATAGTCCAGGTCTTCATGGACCACACAAATATAATCTAAGAACAATCCGATTCAAGTGTTTCATATAGTCCAGGTCTTCATGGACCACACAAATATAATCTAAGAACAATCCGATTCAAGTGTTTCATATAGTCCAGGTCTTCATGGACCACACAAATATAATCTAAGAACAATCCGATTCAAGTGTTTCATATAGTCCAGGTCTTCATGGACCACACAAATATAATCTAAGAACAATCCGATTCAAGTTTTTCATATAGTCCAGGTCTTCATGGACCACACAAATATAATCTAAGAACTATCCAATTCAAGTTCACATGGTCAAGATCATCATTATTCACATCAATATATTCTAGTCATAATATGTCCAAATCCTTTATTGTTCCAGTCAGTAATCCAAGATTCAGAATAATTTTCTACTGTAGTAAAAACTTCAATTAAGACATTTGGTACCGTCCTAAACAATATAACTAAGAAATTCAAACAAGCAACCCCCCCCCTCTCTCTCTCTCTCTCTCTCTCTCTCTCTCTCTCTCTCTCTCTCTCTCTCTCTCTCTCTCTCTCTCTCTCTCTCTCAGTGGTAAGGGAAATTAAAACAAAACATATATATTACAAGAAAACAAACATGATAAATCAATCCTTCGTAAGGTAACATCCTAAAATATTGTCTCTTAGGCCTATGCTTCAATTGAAAAGCAAGATTCTCAAATTCTGGACTAAATCACTTCTTTCCGTTGAGAAATCGTGAAGGATTACTGGAGGATTAGTTTCAATTTTTCAATTTGAACTACTTTTAGCTGTGTTATCTTTTTAAGTGAAAAACGTTGGCTGAGCGGCCCCCCCCCCTCCCCCCCCCCCCCCCCCAACAACGCCTGCACTACTGCCCCTTCCACCTTCTCATTGTCCGACTGACAGGATTTCAAACATTCGTGTGATGATAATATGAAGCTATCAATAGTAATGCTATATATTTTTCTTTTATTCGTTGTTGTGGGCTCTGGTCCAGCTTTGCGTTTGTCTCACGATGGTAAATCTAGTATTCACTAAAACTGTGGTGCTAGTTTCTCCTTGTTGCCCGAAGCTCGCTTATTTTGCCACTGGTTAATTAGAAAGAGATGTTGAAAGTTTTTTATTCTATTTTAAATCAGGGATAGAGCTCTACATCGTTCTTATTTTGCCTTTGGTTAATCCAATAGAGATGGTGACATTTTTTTTTTTTATTGTTAAATAACATCAGGGATATTACCCTAAGCAGACTTAATCCGGGGGAGATGGTGACGCTTTTTTACTAAAGGAAATCAGGTATACAGTGGTGACATTTTTTTAATGGAGATATTTGCCTAAGCTGTGCTTATATTGCCTTTGGTTAATCTGGAAGAGATGGTGACAGGTTTTTTTTTTTCTTTTTTTTTAATGAAATCAGGGATGAAGTAGTACACTAAGACTTATTTGCCCTCTGGTTAATCCGTTGGAGAAAGACAATTCATATTAAAATCCTGTATGGGTATGGATTTCTGGCGAAAAATAGTGTGTTTCTTTAATATTTCCCATACTAATTACTTGATCAAAATGGTATTTCAACACAGCACTCTATAGACCTCCTTCTAATTTTTGATACATTAACGCATTTTCAAATTCCGTTGATTCAGGAGTTTACTCTTGGCCTATTAAGCCCAAGCCAAGTGAATCGGGTAAGTAAGTAAAGCAATTTGAATATCTACACTCCCCCATCCCTCCCCTCTCTTTCCCTCCCTCTCTCTTGACCTCTTCCTATCCCTCTAGTAACCCCCTTTCCTAGTCTCTCCAGTGTCATTTACTCTACCTTTTCTGTAACCTGTTATATTTGTTAATAACTCATAGAATTCATGTGTTGGATTCTTGTTATAATTCTTATTAACATTTCATGATATTGTTGTATTTCGTCATGGTTATAAGGAGTTTATAGCCTTAAGCCTATGTATCCCACCTGATGAACCTGCCCTGAGGGCTTCTTAAATCCTTAAAGTTTCAAGTGATATACAGCTATGACTTGGAAAGATAGCCAAAATTCAATCTCATGATACAGCTTAATACACATCAACTTAATCTTTTTGTAACTTGTTAGATTTGTTATTAACTGATAGAATTGATATGTTGGATTCTGGTTTTAATTATTATTAACATTTCATGATATTGTTGTATTCCGTCAGGGTGTATAAGGAGTTTATAGCCTTTAACCTATTTATCCAACTTGGTGAACCTGCCCTGAGGGCTTCTTGTAACTATATAAAAATAATGAAACACACGTTTTCAAAATACAGGATTGATTGGCTTTACTGCTTTACCTCCTTGTAAGGTAGAGTTGACTGAAAATGTTACAGTGTATTGGCTCACTTAACCATTAACTATCGTAGTTTAGGTATCTACTATGGCGTGTGCCTAAGCAGTTTGTTGTCTGTATATATGAGGGACCAAAACTCTCGAATGTTCCTAGCGGACGAGATGCTCCCAGGACTAGCATAACGCAACACTACGCCACGCGACGGACCCACTCTAGAATCATCTTGTATAACTCATGCCTGTCAGAGGTCTGGCGCCAAAGCAGTATCTAGAACTTTCGTCCCAGAAGACAACAATATTCTCGAATTACAATTACATGAACATATAATGAAATGAATTGTTTTATTTTTACATCAATATAGATGAAAAAATAAGCCCTTTCCACAAGTTTTGTATTACATTATACATAAATTTAACGTACATATAACAATGTACCACAACAAAAAGAAGACGGTAGAGGCAATCTATACCCAATGTCTGAATATCACATAATCTGAAATGATATGTACAAGCCCGTAATGCATTCATGAGCAAAGTTAGAGCTCCAAATAGTATCTCAAAAACTACTGTATGCCCAATCACAAAATATAAGTCTATGCCTAAGCTCTGAATATCACATCACCAACACCAACCAAATTGCGACGTCTGTTCGATACCTTGACAGTGAAGCATTTGTTGACTGAATGCCCTACTTATAGCATAGAAAGAAATAGACATCTGTTTGAGGCTTTAGGTGAGGATTCTTGGACATGATGTGTCATACAATGCTAGCAGCATTTTTATATTTATTTCAGAAGCAGGTCTTCTGAAAGTTATTTAACTTTTATGACATATTTGCATTTATGGTTTTAATTGGCTATTCTTGTATTCTTCATTTATAATGAACGATATCGGTGTCAATGACCTTTGATGTCAGGATGCCAGAAAATTTTAAATCAATCAATCACTTGGAACGATAAGGTGAGAGTTTCATAACCGTGGGTGGGCATCGCAGATCCGTTGGCAGCTACCAGGCAGACTTTGGTAGAGGAGCAAGACTGATAAAAGGTGTTCCACCTAGAGAAAGGATCATCCCTATTCTAATTGATTTACACTGGCTGCCTATTAAAGCGAGAATTGAATTTAAAATATGTGCTATATCCCACCAAGTTATCAGAACCGGTCGTCCAAAATACTTAAGAGGTTTGCTACATATTGCGCAGCCAACAAATCGTGTCGACACGAGAATAGTTACAGATGATTTCAAACTATTGGAACCTAGATATGTGTCCACTGTAGGCTCCAGAAGCTTTAAATATGCGGCCCCGAGACTATACAATAAGCTCCCACGAGACATCCGAATGATTGAAGACATTAAGGCTTTCAAGTGGAAACTGAAGACTTTCTTATTCCGTGAGTAGTATGACAGTGACGATACAGTACATGGGCAATACGTGATATGAAACGTTGAATACTCTGAATGAAAAATATGGTGAATGTGTTTGGAATAGAGGATGAATCATGATATTAATGCATTTTTTTAATCATGACATTATTGATGAATTATTTATTACCTGATATAGTTTTCATATCTGATTTGGTGGTTGGTTTGTATCTTTCGGGAATGTCCTCATTTTCCCATTCTATCAGAGAGAGAGAGAGAGAGAGAGAGGAGAGAGAGAGAGAGAGAGAGAGAGAGAGAGAGAGAGAGAGAGCAAAAGTAGATCATTGTGCCTATTAATATTCCCGGTATTTTATATATTCTGTATTTATGGTTGGGTAACGGAAACATTCTTGGGCAGGGATGGTGAACCTGCGGCCTTCTGGACCACCAGGTGCGGCCTTCTATGACCTTTTAATATATATATATATATATATATATATATATATATATATATATATATATATATATATATACATACATATATATATATATATATATATATATATATATATATATTTATATATATATATGTATGTATATATATATATATATATATATATATATATATATATATATATATATATATATATATATATATATATATATGTATGTATACAAAAGCTATATATATTTCTTTTTTTTACATTGAACATTTTGTCTAAAATCTTTATCCAGGCACATACACACATTATATATATATATATATATATATATATATATATTATATATATATATATATATATATATATATATATATATATATACTCAAATAAGCCATATATATTTTTGATACATTAATGTCTGGATTCTCTTAACGACCTCGGGATCAGAGCCCCAAGCGAAATCACACAAATATACAAACGTTTTGGAGATAAGAGGGCCTCAAAGGTTACGCACAACAACTCCGAGTTCTGGCGCCTCTGGTGAAAGAATTCTCCAAAACAACGATCTCTGTTTTCAAGCTTATGGATTATATACAGGTGCTCTTATTCTCGTGTCTTCTGAATTAGGGAAAACTCAAAGTAGTAGGACAGCTAAGTGGGAAATTGTAGTAGTTCTTCCGTCGAGACATTTGGGTATCAATTATTCCAATTTATGATACTCAAATTTTGATGACCAATAGTTTTTTTTTTCTTTTTTTTTTTTAATTCTCTACCAGAGCCAGTAATATACAAACAGGAAGCATGGGCATGAAAACGAATTATGAGATTATTAATTAAATTTAGATTATCTATTATTTCTAGGTCTTACTTTGCGCCAATTTAACAGCCAGTTCAAAAAGAAGAATGAACTTTTGGATGACATAAATACGAACGAATAGCTATGGTAGATATGAGGACTTTGAAGATTTTTTCCCTCCAAACAACTATATTTCTCAAGTTAATATTTATTTGTCATGCATAGAGCCTAATAATTCCAATATTTACCCCTTTCTCTTTCTAACAGAAACACACAGAAAATGTATTCGCCGGCAAAAATACTATCGATTTTTATAATGACATTGCCCGTGAGACGTTGGGTGGAGATCATCTAATACTATGGGACAGCGCCCAGCCATTGTCTGACCTCTACAATGAAGAATGTGAAAAGCATGAAAGAAACACACCAGAAACATACATGTGGATTTGCAATGACATTAGACATATCGGATATATTATGAATGACCAATACCTCGATATGTATCTTCACACAATTTGCAATAAATTAGATGATTGATAATTACCCAAGAACAGGGGTGGGGAACCTTTTTGTGCATGAAGGCCATCTTACAATTCATCATCCCTCATAAAGGCCGCATAGAAATTTCTTAAAGTTATTTTATCCCTTAAGTAATTTATTAGTAATCTAATAAAAAGAATAGCTTTATAGAAATCAAAGGTATAATATTTTCAAATATTTTATTTATGTAAGAAGTTTTCAAGGTAATAAGTAGATGAATAATATCGAAAGCATGACATTTCAAATCATTTTAATGAAGAGAGAAGGTTTTTTGTATTCAAGGAACAAGTAAAGGAATAATAACCTTAAAAAATGATATATAAGCATCGAGAATGTAAAATATTTCCAATATTCAATAAACAGTAAGCAAGCATGAACTTTTTTTTATACATATTAATGACTTCTTTGGGGTTGCTTCTTTTGAGAAAGCATTTCGGTCTCAGGCTCTAGCATAGTGGTTCTTAGTCTCAATCAGTCCTCCAAATGCTCATCTGTCAACTGAGTTCTCAGTGAATTCTTGATTTGCGCCAAGTACGAAAATGTGAATTCACAACAGTATGTTGAAGAAAAACAGGAAATTAATCGTCGTGCATGTTCACGATGACAAGGATATTCTATCACGTTTTTCCAAATTTCGACGGGATTTTCTCTCTTGTCATAGACTTCAAGATATTATCCTCAGATATTTCAATAAGCTCCATTTGTAACTCTTCAGGAGCCTCTGATACATCAACAAAGTGAAGTTAAAAAGCGAGTTTCAGTGTGATGCTATGCTTTTCAAAATCATTGAATCTTTTATTGTATTCTTCAATCAATGTGTCTAAAACCAACTCATATTCTTTAAAATATCCATAGATATCCTCAGTTTCACTCATTACTTTCGTAAGCTGAGGAGTGTTCTTCTGAAAGTTTTGATTGCTCCAAAAAGGACTTGAAATGCAACAGTTTCTTTCTAAATGCCTGATTTTTCTGCCACACAAATACATTTATTTTTGCCTTGCAATGAAGTGCTTAATTAATTTTGTTTTAACATCACATCATATAATAAGGCAACATCTCTGTAAACATATGGATCTGATAAATCACAATACTCGTTTTCTTTGAAAAAGTCAATAATTTGCCTTCATAAAGAAAAAAATTTGACCAATACTTTCCCTTGCGACAACCAGCGTACTTTTGAGTGATATGGCAAATCTATACTAATTACTTCGCCCTCCATCCATCAGCATGCTTTAAAATTGACGATGCTTTGAGGCATTCCCTCGAATATAGTTAATAATGCTAATAATCTTTTGCAAAGTATCATTTAAAGTTACAGATTTTAAACTGAGATTTTGCTGGTGTAAAATACAATGAAAAGAAATCAGTGCATTTGGTTCTTGGTTTTTTTTCTTATGATGTCCAAAAAATCCTTCATTTTTAGCCATCATAGCTGGAGCACCAACCGTGCACACACTTACCAAATTAGTCAAATTTAGTATTATTTTATGACATTGCTCTTTGAAGTTGTTAAAAATATCTATTCCCCCGTGTCCTTACTTTAAAGGTGCCTAAAGCAAGCAATTCTTCATATAACTGAAAATCATCTTTTATGGCACGAATAAAATACAATACTTGTGCTGAATTAGAGGAATCTGTTGATTCATCCAAAGCTATTGAATAATATATATTATCTTTTTCTATTACATTTTTCAATTGATCTGTTACATTACAGGCCAATTTAGGCTGTCGATCTGTGTTAGTCCTTCATGAAAGAGGCACCTCTTTATACTTAATTTTATCGGGATCTATAAATCCTACCACTTCTAAAATACAGTCCTTTATGAGTTCTGCATCACTGAATGGCTTACCTTTTTTTCAAGCAAATATGCAACTTTATACCTTGCTTCTGTCGTAGCATTCCCTTGATGTAACATAGACTGGAAAAACTGTTTTTGCTTCTGTTTTCCATTTTTCAGTTCTTGCAGTGCTATTTTTCGAGGGTCGCCCTCTAATTTGGCATATTTATTTTCTTTATGAAGAGCACAGTGTTGCTGTGCATTTAATATATATATATAATATATATATATATATATATATATATATATATATATATATATATATATATATATATATATATATATATATATATATGATAAATTTTGCACATTTTTACGTGTTTTTCATACTCAAATAAGCCATATATATTTTTGATACATTAATGTCTGGATTCTCTTAACAACCTCGGGATCAGAGCCCCAGGCGAAATCACACAAAGACAGTAGCTTGGCTCCGGCCGGGAATCGAACCCTGGTCGGCAAGCTTGTATAGACAGTGGGTTAGTCACTGTCTATACAAGCTTGCCGACCAGGGTTCGATTCCCGGCCGGAGCCAAGCTCTTGTCATTGTGTGATTTCGCTTGGGGCTCTGATCCCGAGGTCGTTAAGAGAATCCAGACATTAATGTATCAAAAAATATATATGGCTTATTTGAGTATATATATATATATATATATATATATATATATATATATATATATATATATATATATATATATATATATATATATATATATAATGTGTGTATATGCCTGGATAAAGATTTTAGACAAAATGTTCAATGTAAAAAAAAAGAAATATATATAGCTTTTGTATACATACATATATATATATATATATATATATATATATATATATATATATATATATACATACATATATATATATATATATATATATATATATATATATATATATATATATATACATATATATATATATATATATATATATATATATATATATATATATATATATATATATATATATATATATATATTAAAAGGTCATAGAAGGCCGCACCTGGTGGTCCAGAAGGCCGCAGGTTCACCATCCCTGCCCAAGAATGTTTCCGTTACCCAACCATAAATACAGAATATATAAAATACCGGGAATATTAATAGGCACAATGATCTACTTTTGCTCTCTCTCTCTCTCTCTCTCTCTCTCTCTCTCTCTCTCTCTCTCTCTCTCTCTCTCTCTCTCTCTCTCTCTCTCTGATAGAATGGGAAAATGAGGACATTCCCGAAAGATACAAACCAACCACCAAATCAGATATGAAAACTATATCAGGTAATAAATAATTCATCAATAATGTCATGATTAAAAAAATGCATTAATATCATGATTCATCCTCTATTCCAAACACATTCACCATATTTTTCATTCAGAGTATTCAACGTTTCATATCACGTATTGCCCATGTACTGTATCGTCACTGTCATACGACTCACGGAATAAGAAAGTCTTCAGTTTCCACTTGAAAGCCTTAATGTCTTCAATCATTCGGATGTCTCGTGGGAGCTTATTGTATAGTCTCGGGGCCGCATATTTAAAGCTTCTGGAGCCTACAGTGGACACATATCTAGGTTCCAATAGTTTGAAATCATCTGTAACTATTCTCGTGTCGACACGATTTGTTGGCTGCGCAATATGTAGCAAACCTCTTAAGTATTTTGGACGACCGGTTCTGATAACTTGGTGGGATATAGCACATATTTTAAATTCAATTCTCGCTTTAATAGGCAGCCAGTGTAAATCAATTAGAATAGGGATGATCCTTTCTCTAGGTGGAACACCTTTTATCAGTCTTGCTCCTCTACCAAAGTCTGCCTGGTAGCTGCCAACGGATCTGCGATGCCCACCCACGGTTATGAAACTCTCACCTTATCGTTCCAAGTGATTGATTGATTTAAAATTTTCTGGCATCCTGACATCAAAGGTCATTGACACCGATATCGTTCATTATAAATGAAGAATACAAGAATAGCCAATTAAAACCATAAATGCAAATATGTCATAAAAGTTAAATAACTTTCAGAAGACCTGCTTCTGAAATAAATATAAAAATGCTGCTAGCATTGTATGACACATCATGTCCAAGAATCCTCACCTAAAGCCTCAAACAGATGTCTATTTCTTTCTATGCTATAAGTAGGGCATTCAGTCAACAAATGCTTCACTGTCAAGGTATCGAACAGACGTCGCAATTTGGTTGGTGTTGGTGATGTGATATTCAGAGCTTAGGCATAGACTTATATTTTGTGATTGGGCATACAGTAGTTTTTGAGATACTATTTGGAGCTCTAACTTTGCTCATGAATGCATTACGGGCTTGTACATATCATTTCAGATTATGTGATATTCAGACATTGGGTATAGATTGCCTCTACCGTCTTCTTTTTGTTGTGGTACATTGTTATATGTACGTTAAATTTATGTATAATGTAATAAAAAACTTGTGGAAAGGGCTTATTTTTTCATCTATATTGATGTAAAAATAAAACAATTCATTTCATTATATGTTCATGTAATTGTAATTCGAGAATATTGTTGTCTTCTGGGACGAAAGTTCTAGATACTGCTTTGGCGCCAGACCTCTGACAGGCATGAGTTATACAAGATGATTCTAGAGTGGGTCCGTCGCGTGGCGTAGTGTTGCGTTATGCTAGTCCTGGGAGCATCTCGTCCGCTAGGAACATTCGAGAGTTTTGGTCCCTCATATATACAGACAACAAACTGCTTAGGCACACGCCATAGTAGATACCTAAACTACGATAGTTAATGGTTAAGTGAGCCAATACACTGTAACATTTTCAGTCAACTCTACCTTACAAGGAGGTAAAGCAGTAAAGCCAATCAATCCTGTATTTTGAAAACGTGTGTTTCATTATTTTTATATAGTTACAAGAAGCCCTCAGGGCAGGTTCACCAAGTTGGATAAATAGGTTAAAGGCTATAAACTCCTTATACACCCTGACGGAATACAACAATATCATGAAATGTTAATAATAATTAAAACCAGAATCCAACATATCAATTCTATCAGTTAATAACAAATCTAACAAGTTACAAAAAGATTAAGTTGATGTGTATTAAGCTGTATCATGAGATTGAATTTTGGCTATCTTTCCAAGTCATAGCTGTATATCACTTGAAACTTTAAGGATTTAAGAAGCCCTCAGGGCAGGTTCATCAGGTGGGATACATAGGCTTAAGGCTATAAACTCCTTATAACCATGACGAAATACAACAATATCATGAAATGTTAATAAGAATTATAACAAGAATCCAACACATGAATTCTATGAGTTATTAACAAATATAACAGGTTACAGAAAAGGTAGAGTAAATGACACTGGAGAGACTAGGAAAGGGGGTTACTAGAGGGATAGGAAGAGGTCAAGAGAGAGGGAGGGAAAGAGAGGGGAGGGATGGGGGAGTGTAGATATTCAAATTGCTTTACTTACTTACCCGATTCACTTGGCTTGGGCTTAATAGGCCAAGAGTAAACTCCTGAATCAACGGAATTTGAAAATGCGTTAATGTATCAAAAATTAGAAGGAGGTCTATAGAGTGCTGTGTTGAAATACCATTTTGATCAAGTAATTAGTATGGGAAATATTAAAGAAACACACTATTTTTCGCCAGAAATCCATACCCATACAGGATTTTAATATGAATTGTCTTTCTCCAACGGATTAACCAGAGGGCAAATAAGTCTTAGTGTACTACTTCATCCCTGATTTCATTAAAAAAAAAGAAAAAAAAAAACCTGTCACCATCTCTTCCAGATTAACCAAAGGCAATATAAGCACAGCTTAGGCAAATATCTCCATTAAAAAAATGTCACCACTGTATACCTGATTTCCTTTAGTAAAAAAGCGTCACCATCTCCCCGGATTAAGTCTGCTTAGGGTAATATCCCTGATGTTATTTAACAATAAAAAAAAAAAATGTCACCATCTCTATTGGATTAACCAAAGGCAAAATAAGAACGATGTAGAGCTCTATCCCTGATTTAAAATAGAATAAAAAACTTTCAACATCTCTTTCTAATTAACCAGTGGCAAAATAAGCGAGCTTCGGGCAACAAGGAGAAACTAGCACCACAGTTTTGGTGAATACTAGATTTACCATCGTGAGACAAACGCAAAGCTGGACCAGAGCCCACAACAACGAATAAAAGAAAAATATATAGCATTACTATTGATAGCTTCATATTATCATCACACGAATGTTTGAAATCCTGTCAGTCGGACAATGAGAAGGTGGAAGGGGCAGTAGTGCAGGCGTTGTTGGGGGGGGGGGGGGGGAGGGGGGGGGGGAGGGGGGGGGGCCGCTCAGCCAACGTTTTTCACTTAAAAAGATAACACAGCTAAAAGTAGTTCAAATTGAAAAATTGAAACTAATCCTCCAGTAATCCTTCACGATTTCTCAACGGAAAGAAGTGATTTAGTCCAGAATTTGAGAATCTTGCTTTTCAATTGAAGCATAGGCCTAAGAGACAATATTTTAGGATGTTACCTTACGAAGGATTGATTTATCATGTTTGTTTTCTTGTAATATATATGTTTTGTTTTAATTTCCCTTACCACTGAGAGAGAGAGAGAGAGAGAGAGAGAGAGAGAGAGAGAGAGAGAGAGAGAGGGGGGGGGGGTTGCTTGTTTGAATTTCTTAGTTATATTGTTTAGGACGGTACCAAATGTCTTAATTGAAGTTTTTACTACAGTAGAAAATTATTCTGAATCTTGGATTACTGACTGGAACAATAAAGGATTTGGACATATTATGACTAGAATATATTGATGTGAATAATGATGATCTTGACCATGTGAACTTGAATTGGATAGTTCTTAGATTATATTTGTGTGGTCCATGAAGACCTGGACTATATGAAACACTTGAATCGGATTGTTCTTAGATTATATTTGTGTGGTCCATGAAGACCTGGACTATATGAAACACTTGAATCGGATTGTTCTTAGATTATATTTGTGTGGTCCATGAAGACCTGGACTATATGAAACACTTGAATCGGATTGTTCTTAGATTATATTTGTGTGGTCCATGAAGACCTGGACTATATGAAACACTTGAATCGGATTGTTCTTAGATTATATTTGTGTGGTCCATGAAGACCTGGACTACATGAAAAACTTGAATCGGATTGTTCTTAGATTATATTTGTGTGGTCCATGAAGACCTGGACTATATGAAAAACTTGAATCAGATTGTTCTTAGATTATATTTGTACGGTTCATGATGACCTGTACTATATGAAGAACTTGAATTAGATTCTTAGATTATATTTGTGAGGTTGATGATGACCTGCAATATATAAAGAACTTTAATTGGATTGTTCTTACATTGTATTTGTGTATTTGATGATGACATGGAATATATGAAGAACTTGAATTGGATTGTTCTTGGATTATATTTGTGTGGATGATTATATCTTGAACCATAAATACAAATAGAATTATATAGTTCTTGGATTATATTTGTGTAGATGATGGTGACTTGGATCATTTAAAGAAATAAAATCATATTGTTCTTCCATAATATTTATCAGGGTGAAGATGACTTGGACCACATTAATAACTTGAATCGGATTGTTCTTGGATTATATTTATATGGATGAGAACGACCTCTACAATATAAAGAATTTGAATCGGATTGCTCTCAAATTATACTTATGTGGATGATGATGACCTGGACAATATAAAGAATTTGAATTGAATTGTTCTTGGATTATATTTACGTGGATGATGATGACCTGGACCATAAAAAAGAACTAAATCGGATTGTTCTTGGATTATATTTATGTGGATGATGATGACCAGAAAATATAGAGAACTTGAAATGGATTGTTCTTGGATTATACTTATGTGAATGATGATGACCTGGAATATATAAAGAACTTGAATTGGATTGTCCTTGGATTATATCTATCTGGATGATGATATTCTTCACCATATATACTGAAAGGGTTAAATAGTTCATGGATTATATTTATGTGGACGAGAATGACCTGGACCATATAAAGAATTTGAATTGGCTTGTTATTGAATTATAATTATGTGGGTGATAATGACCTGGACCATATAAAGATCTTGAATAGGAATGTTCTTCGATTATGTCTTTGTGGAGGATTATGACCTGGACCATAGAGATAACTTGAATTGGATTATTCTTGGATTATATTTATATGGATTATGATAACCTTGACCATATAAAGAACTTGAATTGGATTGTTCTGGGATTATGTTTATGTGGATAATGATGACCTGGACCACATAAAGAATTTGAATTGGACTGGTCATGGATTATATATGTGTGGATGATGATGACCTGGACCATACAAAAAAAGTAATTGGATTGTTCTTGGATTATATTTATGTGGATGATGATAAGCTGGACCATATAAAGGAATTTAATTAGATTGTTCTTAGATTATATTTATGTAGATGATGACCTAGACCATATAAAGTACTTGAATTGGATTTTTCTTGCATTATATTTATATGGATGATGATGACCTGGACTATATAAAGAACTTGAATTGAAATGTCCTTGAATTATATCTATGTGGATAATGATGACCTGGACCATATAAAGAATTTGATTTGGCTTGTTCTTGGATTATATTTACGTGGATGATGATAACCAGGATAATTTAGATCTGGACGACAGCATTGAATGCACCAAAGCAAAAGAAGCGTGGTATATTTTAAGCGATATCCTCACAAAAATGGATACATTTCAAATTGTTGATGTGCTCGAAGAGCTAATTAGATGCAGAAAAACTGAAGAAATGTTAATAAGGAATTATATAGCGTATGTAATCAGATTGGCCAGAGATGAAAATGCAGTTTTAGGGGAGGAATCCCTCGATGGCAGCTGTGTTTGTGCTGAGAGGTCTTAAACATATTCTCAAATATAAAATTTTCGTATAGTCACAATTCTCAAAAATTGAAGATTTAAATATTAAAACTGCAAATCCAGTGCTTCTTTGCGAGGAGAGGAAAAATAAACTGCTGGTAAGAAATAACGAGAAATTTTCAGTTTATAAAACGAACTTCAGAAGAGACTCAAGTAAAGAAGAGGGAAATTTAATCACAAATTATGAAAGAGAAGAAGGCGCAAGAGATTTTAAGTGAAAGGACAAAAGATTCGTCTGCTACGCTTGTTGCCAGCCTGGACATAAAGCAAAATACTGTCAAAATTTGAAAAAGGTAGATAATGAAGAAAGAAGTAGACAATGAAGAGAGAAGAGATAATGAAGAAAGAAGAGATAAAGAAGAAGGGAGACACAATCCGGAAGACGAAAAAATAAAAGAAGGAAGAGCAAATGGGGAAAGAAAGCAAAATATGACAGTGATAAAGAAAGAGAAAGTGAATCCAAAGAATAGGAGCTATCAGGAAAAGTTGCCAAAACCAGAACAGATAAAAAGGCAATAGTTGCAGTAATTGAAAATAAAAGTGAAAAGACGGAAAAAGTGAATGCAATTGTGAATACGTCATCAGTGAAAGAAGATTTCCAATTAATATGGAACTTGGATTCTGGTGCTAGTGATCACACGACACCTTATAAAGATATAATTGTTGATTTTGACAGTAGCATCACAGGTGCCGTAAAGTAGGGCGAGGGAAAGAAGTCTCCAGTTCTAGGTTGAGAAAAAGGGAAAATCAAAGACCAATATGGTGGATATGAATTAAAATTACACGAAGTATAATATGCCCCGAATCTAGATCAAAACCTGATGTCTGAAAAAAAGTTCAATGAAAAGGGTTTTAAGTTCGTTACATACAAAGGTGTCAAACAAGTGAAAGACGTAAAAGAAGTATTTCTGAAAGGATACTGGAATGAAGCAGCGAAGATGTATCAATGTAAAGCCAAGACAATTTTTACAAGGAAATGAAAGAAAATTTAAGAATGATGATATAGAGATCACAGGGAATAGAGCAACGATAAATTTGTGGCACAGATTTGGACATGTACTAGCCTTACCCGAGGTTTGTGAAGCAAAGGGATAACTTGAATACTGAACAACATGCATGGAAGTTAAGTCCAAAAATAAGCTAATATCTGCAAGTCCAATAATAAGGTAATATCTGCAAGTGAATCAAGAAGTAGTGCAATGCTAAAAATAACACTTAGTGATGTTTGTCAGATTCCTGAACCATCATCGAATGCAAAAGGAAGCCACCTTTTTGGACGACCAGTGAAATTTCTACAATGAAAAATAAAAGTGAAACAATGGAGAAAGTCAAGCAAGACTTGGCCAAGGCAGAGAAGACACACAACAGACTTTTGCTACGCCCCCACGCTGATAATGGGGGAGAGTATGTCAGCAAGGAATTCTCGGATTTTCCTGAAGAGAAGGGAATAGAGAGACGTCTGACAATCCTTTTCATTCCTTAGTAAAATGGAAGGGCTGAACGTCTAAATAAGAGTTTGCTGGCCATAGCAAGATGCATGATAACAGAGTCTAGAGTATTTCACAGATTCTGGACTGAAGCCATTCTTCCCATGCAAATTACTATGGCAATGTCCATAAACGAAATTCCATTCATGTTGTGAAATGGGAGAAACCTTGAACGTGACGACCTTAAATTGAACCAAGTGATTGGCGGTGAAGCTTAGGCTAAACTAAGGGAGACTCCAAAGCTAGAAATTCGAGCAGAAAGATGCGCCTACAGAAGGGGGGGGGGGACGTGTCCGAACCGAAATGAATTAAAGTTGTGGAACATCAACAAACAAGTCATGATCAATGCCATTAACGTTAACTTTAAAGAGGAGACCATATAAAGAAATTGAACTGTCTTGTTCTTGAATATATTTATGTGGATGATGATGACCTGGACCATATAAATAATTTTAATTGTCTTGTTCTTATATTATATTTATGTGGATGATGAGGACCTAGACCATATAAAAAATTTGAATTGTCTTTTTTTTTAGGATTACATTTATGTGAACGATGATTTATGTGGATGATGATGATTTGGACCATATAAAGAATTTCAATTGTCTTGTTTTTTGGATTACATTTATGTGGATGATGATGACTTAGACCATATAAAGAATTTTAATTGTCTTGTTCTTGGATTATATTTATGAGGGTGATGATGACCTGGACCATATAAAGAATTTTAATTGACTTGTTCTTGGATTTTATTTATGAGGATGATGATGACCTGGACCATATAAAGAATTTGAATTGTCTTGTTCTTGGATTATATTTATGTGGGTGATGATGACTTTAAGCATATAAAGAATTTGAATTGTCTTGTTCTTGGATTATATTTATGAGGGTGATGATGACCTGGACCATATAAAGAATTTTAATTGACTTGTTCTTGGATTACATTTATGTGGATGATGATGACTTAGACCATATAAAGAATTTGAATTGTCTTGTTCTTGGATTATATTTATGTGGGTGATGATGACTTTGAGCATATAAAGAATTTGAATTGTCTTGTTCTTGGATTATATTTATGAGGGTGATGATGACCTGGACCATATAAAGAATTTTAATTGTCTTGTTCTTGGATTATATTTATGAGGATGATGATGACCAGCACCATATAAAGAATTTGAATTGACTTGTTCTTGGATTATATTTATGAGGATGATGATGACCTGGACCATATAAAGAATTTGAATTGTCTTGTTCTTGGATTATATTTATGAGGATGATGATGACCTGGACCATATAAATAATTTGAGTTGTCTTGTTCTTGAATTATATTTATGAGGATGATGATGACCTGGACCATATAAAGAATTTTAATTGACTTGTTCTTGGATTATATTTATGTGGGTGATGATGACTTTGAGCATATAAAGAATTTGAATTGTCTTGTTCTTGGATTATATTTATGAGGGTGATGATGACCTGGACCATATAAATAATTTGAATTGTCTTGTTCTTGGATTATATTTATGAGGATGATGATGACCTGGACCATATAAATAATTTGAATTGTCTTGTTCTTGGATTATATTTATGAGGATGATGATGACCTGGACCATATAAATAATTTGAATTGTCTTGTTCTTGGATTATATTTACGAAGGTGATGATGACCTGGAAAATATAAAGAATCTGAATTGTCTTGTTCTTGGATTATATTTATGAGGATGATGATGACCTGGACCATATAAAGAATCTGAATTGTCTTGTTCTTGGATTATATTTATGAGGATGATGATGACCTGGACCATATAAATAATCTGAATTGACTTGTTCTTGGATTATATTTATGAGGATGATGATGACCTGGACCATATAAAGAATTTGAATTGTCTTGTTCTTGGATTATATTTATGAGGATGATGATGACCTGGACCATATAAAGAATTTTAATTGTCTTGTTCTTGGATTCTATTTATGAGGATGATGATGACCTGGACCATATAAAGAATTTGAATTGTCTTGTTCTTGGATTCTATTTATGAGAATGATGATGACCTGGACCATATAAAGAATGTGAATTGACTTGTTCTTGGATTCTATTTATGAGGATGATGATGACCTGGACCACATAAAGAATGTGAATTGTCTTGTTCTTGGATTCTATTTATGAGGATGATGATGACCTGGACCATATAAAGAATTTGAATTTTCTTGTTCTTGGATTATATTTATGAGGATGATGATGACCTGGACCATATAAAGAATTTGAATTGTCTTGTTCTTGGATTCTATTTATGAGGATGATGATGACCTGGACCATATAAAGAATTTGAATTGTCTTGTTCTTGGATTATATTTATGAGGATGATGATGACCTGGACCATATAAATAATTTGAATTGTCTTGTTCTTGGATTTTATTTATGAGGATGATGATGACCAGCACCATATAAAGAATTTGAATTGTCTTGTTCTTGGATTTTATGTATGAGGATGATGATGACCTGGACCATATAAAGAATTTGAATTGTCTTGTTCTTGGATTATATTTATGAGGATGATGATGACCTGGACCATAAAAAGAATTTGAATTGTCTTGTTCTTGGATTTTATTTATGAGGATGATGATGACCTGGACCATATAAATAATTTGAATTGTCTTGTTCTTGGATTTTATTTATGAGGGTGATGATGACCTGGACCATATAAATAATTTGAATTGTCTTGTTCTTGGATTATATTTTTGAGGGTGATGATGACCTGGACCATATAAAGAATTTGAATTGTCTTGTTCTTGGATTATATTTATGAGGATGATGATGACCTGGACCATAAAAAGAATTTGAATTGTCTTGTTCTTGGATTATATTTATGAGGATGATAATGACCTGGACCATATAAATAATTTGAATTGTCTTGTTCTTGGATTATATTTATGAGGATGATGATGACCTGGACCATATAAAGAATTTGAATTGTCTTGTTCTTGGATTATAATTTTGTGGATTATGATGACCAGCACCATTTAAAGAATTTGAATTGTCTTGTTCTTGGATTATATTTTTGTGGATGATGATGACCAGCACCATATAAAGAATTTGAATTGTCTTATTCTTGGATTATATTTATGAGGATGATGATATCCTGGACCATATAAATAATTTGAATTGTCTTGCTCTTGAATTATATTTTTGTGGAGGATGATGACCAGCACCATTTAAAGAATTTGAATTGTCTTGTTTTTCATTACATTTATGTGGATGGTGATGACTTTGAGCATATAAAGAATTTGAATTGTCTTGTTCTTGGATTATATTTATGAGGATGATGATGACCTGGACCATATAAAGAATCTGAATTGTCTTGTTCTTGGATTATATTTATGAGGATGATGATGACCTGGACCATATAAATAATCTGAATTGACTTGTTCTTGGATTATATTTATGAGGATGATGATGACCTGGACCATATAAAGAATTTGAATTGTCTTGTTCTTGGATTATATTTATGAGGATGATGATGACCTGGACCATATAAAGAATTTGAATTGTCTTGTTCTTGGATTCTATTTATGAGGATGATGATGACCTGGACCATATAAAGAATTTGAATTGTCTTGTTCTTGAATTCTATTTATGAGGATGATGATGACCTGGACCATATAAAGAATGTGAATTGACTTGTTCTTGGATTCTATTTATGAGGATGATGATGACCTGGACCACATAAAGAATGTGAATTGTCTTGTTCTTGGATTCTATTTATGAGGATGATGATGACCTGGACCATATAAAGAATTTGAATTGTCTTGTTCTTGGATTATATTTATGAGGATGATGATGACCTGGACCATATAAAGAATTTGAATTGTCTTGTTCTTGGATTCTATTTATGAGGATGATGATGACCTGGACCATATAAAGAATTTGAATTGTCTTGTTCTTGGATTATATTTATGAGGATGATGATGACCTGGACCATATAAAGAATTTGAATTGTCTTGTTCTTGGATTCTATTTATGAGGATGATGATGACCAGCACCATATAAAGAATTTGAATTGTCTTGTTCTTGGATTTTATTTATGAGGATGATGATGACCTGGACCATATAAAGAATTTGAATTGTCTTGTTCTTGGATTATATTTATGAGGATGATGATGACCTGGACCATAAAAAGAATTTGAATTGTCTTGTTCTTGGATTTTATTTATGAGGATGATGATGACCTGGACCACATAAAGAATTTGAATTGGACTGGTCATGGATTATATATGTGTGGATGATGATGACCTGGACCATACAAAAAAAATAATTGGATTGTTCTTGGATTATATTAATGTGGATGATGATAAGCTGGACCATATAAAGGAATTTAATTAGATTGTTCTTAGATTATATTTATGTAGATGATGACCTAGACCATATAAAGTACTTGAATTGGATTTTTCTTGCATTATATTTATATGGATGATGATGACATGGACTATATAAAGAACTTGAATTGAAATGTCCTTGAATTATATCTATGTGGATAATGATGACCTGGACTATATAAAGAACTTGAATTGAAATGTCCTTGAATTATATCTATGTGGATAATGATGACCTGGACCATATAAAGAATTTGATTTGGCTTGTTCTTGGATTATATTTACGTGGATGATGATAACCAGGATAATTTAGATCTGGACGACAGCATTGAATGCACCAAAGCAAAAGAAGCGTGGTATATTTTAAGCGATATCCTCACAAAAATGGATACATTTCAAATTGTTGATGTGCTCGAAGAGCTAATTAGATGCAGAAAAACTGAAGAAATGTTAATAAGGAATTATATAGCGTATGTAATCAGATTGGCCAGAGATGAAAATGCAGTTTTAGGGGAGGAATCCCTCGATGGCAGCTGTGTTTGTGCTGAGAGGTCTTAAACATATTCTCAAATATAAAATTTTCGTATAGTCACAATTCTCAAAAATTGAAGATTTAAATATTAAAACTGCAAATCCAGTGCTTCTTTGCGAGGAGAGGAAAAATAAACTGCTGGTAAGAAATAACGAGAAATTTTCAGTTTATAAAACGAACTTCAGAAGAGACTCAAGTAAAGAAGAGGGAAATTTAATCACAAATTATAAAAGAGAAGAAGGCGCAAGAGATTTTAAGTGAAAGGACAAAAGATTCGTCTGCTACGCTTGTAGCCAGCCTGGACATAAAGCAAAATACTGTCAAAATTTGAAAAAGGTAGATAATGAAGAAAGAAGTAGACAATGAAGAGAGAAGAGATAATGAAGAAAGAAGAGATAAAGAAGAAGGGAGACACAATCCGGAAGACGAAAAAATAAAAGAAGGAAGAGCAAATGGGGAAAGAAAGCAAAATATGACAGTGATAAAGAAAGAGAAAGTGAATCCAAAGAATAGGAGCTATCAGGAAAAGTTGACAAAACCAGAACAGATAAAAAGGCAATAGTTGCAGTAATTGAAAATAAAAGTGAAAAGACGGAAAAAGTGAATGCAATTGTGAATACGTCATCAGTGAAAGAAGATTTCCAATTAATATGGAACTTGGATTCTGGTGCTAGTGATCACACGACACCTTATAAAGATATAATTGTTGATTTTGACAGTAGCATCACAGGTGCCGTAAAGTAGGGCGAGGGAAAGAAGTCTCCAGTTCTAGGTTGAGAAAAAGGGAAAATCAAAGACCAATATGGTGGATATGAATTAAAATTACACGAAGTATAATATGCCCCGAATCTAGATCAAAACCTGATGTCTGAAAAAAAGTTCAATGAAAAGGGTTTCAAGTTCGTTACATACAAAGGTGTCAAACAAGTGAAAGACGTAAAAGAAGTATTTCTGAAAGGATACTGGAATGAAGCAGCGAAGATGTATCAATGTAAAGCCAAGACAATTTTTACAAGGAAATGAAAGAAAATTTAAGAATGATGATATAGAGATCACAGGGAATAGAGCAACGATAAATTTGTGGCACAGATTTGGACATGTACTAGCCTTACCCGAGGTTTGTGAAGCAAAGGGATAACTTGAATACTGAACAACATGCATGGAAGTTAAGTCCAAAAATAAGCTAATATCTGCAAGTCCAATAATAAGGTAATATCTGCAAGTGAATCAAGAAGTAGTGCAATGCTAAAAATAACACTTAGTGATGTTTGTCAGATTCCTGAACCATCATCGAATGCAAAAGGAAGCCACCTTTTTGGACGACCAGTGAAATTTCTACAATGAAAAATAAAAGTGAAACAATGGAGAAAGTCAAGCAAGACTTGGCCAAGGCAGAGAAGACACACAACAGACTTTTGCTACGCCCCCACGCTGATAATGGGGGAGAGTATGTCAGCAAGGAATTCTCGGATTTTCCTGAAGAGAAGGGAATAGAGAGACGTCTGACAATCCTTTTCATTCCTTAGTAAAATGGAAGGGCTGAACGTCTAAATAAGAGTTTGCTGGCCATAGCAAGATGCATGATAACAGAGTCTAGAGTATTTCACAGATTCTGGACTGAAGCCATTCTTCCCATGCAAATTACTATGGCAATGTCCATAAACGAAATTCCATTCATGTTGTGAAATGGGAGAAACCTTGAACGTGACGACCTTAAATTGAACCAAGTGATTGGCGGTGAAGCTTAGGCTAAACTAAGGGAGACTCCAAAGCTAGAAATTCGAGCAGAAAGATGCGCCTACAGAAGGGGGGGGGGGGGACGTGTCCGAACCGAAATGAATTAAAGTTGTGGAACATCAACAAACAAGTCATGATCAATGCCATTAACGTTAACTTTAAAGAGGAGACCATATAAAGAAATTGAACTGTCTTGTTCTTGAATATATTTATGTGGATGATGATGACCTTGACCATATAAATAATTTTAATTGTCTTGTTCTTATATTATATTTATGTGGATGATGAGGACCTAGACCATATAAAAAATTTGAATTGTCTTTTTTTTTAGGATTACATTTATGTGAACGATGATTTATGTGGATGATGATGATTTGGACCATATAAAGAATTTCAATTGTCTTGTTTTTTGGATTACATTTATGTGGATGATGATGACTTAGACCATATAAAGAATTTTAATTGTCTTGTTCTTGGATTATATTTATGAGGGTGATGATGACCTGGACCATATAAAGAATTTTAATTGACTTGTTCTTGGATTTTATTTATGAGGATGATGATGACCTGGACCATATAAAGAATTTGAATTGTCTTGTTCTTGGATTTTATTTATGTGGGTGATGATGACTTTGAGCATATAAAGAATTTGAATTGTCTTGTTCTTGGATTATATTTATGAGGGTGATGATGACCTGGACCATATAAAGAATTTTAATTGACTTGTTCTTGGATTACATTTATGTGGATGATGATGACTTAGACCATATAAAGAATTTGAATTGTCTTGTTCTTGGATTATATTTATGTGGGTGATGATGACTTTGAGCATATAAAGAATTTGAATTGTCTTGTTCTTGGATTATATTTATGAGGGTGATGATGACCTGGACCATATAAAGAATTTTAATTGTCTTGTTCTTGGATTATATTTATGAGGATGATGATGACCAGCACCATATAAAGAATTTGAATTGACTTGTTCTTGGATTATATTTATGAGGATGATGATGACCTGGACCATATAAAGAATTTGAATTGTCTTGTTCTTGGATTATATTTATGAGGATGATGATGACCTGGACCATATAAATAATTTGAATTGTCTTGTTCTTGAATTATATTTATGAGGATGATGATGACCAGGACCATATAAAGAATTTTAATTGACTTGTTCTTGGATTATATTTATGTGGGTGATGATGACTTTGAGCATATAAAGAATTTGAATTGTCTTGTTCTTGGATTATATTTATGAGGGTGATGATGACCTGGACCATATAAATAATTTGAATTGTCTTGTTCTTGGATTATATTTATGAGGATGATGATGACCTGGACCATATAAAGAATTTGAATTGTCTTGTTCTTGGATTATATTTATGAGGATGATGATGACCTGGACCATATAAATAATTTGAATTGTCTTGTTCTTGGATTATATTTACGAAGGTGATGATGACCTGGAAAATATAAAGAATCTGAATTGTCTTGTTCTTGGATTATATTTATGAGGATGATGATGACCTGGACCATATAAAGAATCTGAATTGTCTTGTTCTTGGATTATATTTATGAGGATGATGATGACCTGGACCATATAAATAATCTGAATTGACTTGTTCTTGGATTATATTTATGAGGATGATGATGACCTGGACCATATAAAGAATTTGAATTGTCTTGTTCTCGGATTATATTTATGAGGATGCTGAGGACCTGGACCATATAAAGAATTTGAATTGTCTTGTTCTTGGATTCTATTTATGAGGATGATGATGACCTGGACCATATAAAGAATTTGAATTGTCTTGTTCTTGGATTCTATTTATGAGGATGATGATGACCTGGACCATATAAAGAATGTGAATTGACTTGTTCTTGGATTCTATTTATGAGGATGATGATGACCTGGACCACATAAAGAATGTGAATTGTCTTGTTCTTGGATTCTATTTATGAGGATGATGATGACCTGGACCATATAAAGAATTTGAATTGTCTTGTTCTTGGATTCTATTTATGAGGATGATGATGACCTGGACCATATAAAGAATTTGAATTGTCTTGTTCTTGGATTCTATTTATGAGGATGATGATGACCTGGACCATATAAAGAATTTGAATTGTCTTGTTCTTGGATTCTATTTATGAGGATGATGATGACCTGGACCATATAAAGAATTTGAATTGTCTTGTTCTTGGATTCTATTTATGAGGATGATGATGACCAGCACCATATAAAGAATTTGAATTGTCTTGTTCTTGGATTTTATTTATGAGGATGATGATGACCTGGACCATATAAAGAATTTGAATTGTCTTGTTCTTGGATTATATTTATGAGGATGATGATGACCTGGACCATAAAAAGAATTTGAATTGTCTTGTTCTTGGATTTTATTTATGAGGATGATGATGACCTGGACCATATAAATAATTTGAATTGTCTTGTTCTTGGATTTTATTTATGAGGGTGATGATGACCTGGACCATATAAATAATTTGAATTGTCTTGTTCTTGGATTATATTTTTGAGGGTGATGATGACCTGGACCATATAAAGAATTTGAATTGTCTTGTTCTTGGATTATATTTATGAGGATGATGATGACCTGGACCATAAAAAGAATTTGAATTGTCTTGTTCTTGGATTATATTTATGAGGATGATGATGACCTGGACCATATAAATAATTTGAATTGTCTTGTTCTTGGATTATATTTATGAGGATGATGATGACCTGGACCATAAAAAGAATTTGAATTGTCTTGTTCTTGGATTATAATTTTGTGGATTATGATGACCAGCACCATTTAAAGAATTTGAATTGTCTTGTTCTTGGATTATATTTTTGTGGATGATGATGACCAGCACCATATAAAGAATTTGAATTGTCTTATTCTTGGATTATATTTATGAGGATGATGATATCCTGGACCATATAAATAATTTGAATTGTCTTGTTCTTGAATTATATTTTTGTGGAGGATGATGACCAGCACCATATAAAGAATTTGAATTGTCTTGTTCTTGGATTATATTTATGAGGATGATGATGACCTGGACCATATAAAGAATTTTAATTGTCTTGTTTTTTTATTACATTTATGTGGATGGTGATGACTTTGAGCATATAAAGAATTTGAATTGTCTTGTTCTTGGATTATATTTATGAGGATGATGATGACCTGGACCATATAAAGAATTTGAATTGTCTTCTTCTTGGATTATATTTATGAGGATGATGATGACCTGAACCATATAAAGAATTTGAATTGCCTTGTTCTTGGATTATATTTTTGTGGATGATGATGACCAGCACCATTTAAAGAATTTGAATTGTCTTGTTCTTGGATTATATTTTTGTGGATGATGATGACCAGCACCATTTTAAGAATTTGAATTTTCTTGTTCTTGGATTATATTTATGAGGATGATGATGACCTGGACCATCTAATAATTTTGAATTTTCTTGTTCTTGGATATATATATATATATATATATATATATATATATATATATATATATATATATATATATATGTGTGTGTGTGTGTGTGTGTGTGTGTGTGTGTGTGTGTGGATGATGATGAACTGGACCATATAAAGAATTTGAATTGTCTTGTTCTTGGATTATATTCATGAGGATAATGATGTTCTGCATCATATGAAGAATTTGAGTTGTCTTGTTCTTGGATTATTTCTATTAGGATGATGATGACCTGTACCATATAAAGAATTTGAACTGTCTTGTTCTTGGAATATATTCATGTGGATGATGATGACCAGGATCATATAAAGAATTTAAATTGTCTTCCACTTGGATTACATTTATGTAGATGATGATGACCTTGACAATATAAAAAACTGGAATTGGATTGTTTTTTGGATTATATCTTTGTGGATGATTATGACTTGAACCATATAAAGAAATAGAATTACACTATTCTTGGATTATATTTATGTGGAGGATGATGACATTGACAATATAAAAAATTTGAATTGAATTGTTCTTGTATTATATATACATGGATAATGATAACCTAGGCAATATAAAGAATCTGAATTGGATTGTTTTTGGATTATATTCTATGTGGATGATGATCATGATCTGGACCACATAGAGAATATTAATTGGATCGTTCTTGGATTATATATGTGTATATGTTGATGACCTGGATTGCATTAAGAATGTACTGTGGAATTGAAGGTTCAATTAAATTAGGTGGAAATTACCGTCGGCTCATGGAACTTCGACAAAGTGCTGTACTTGTGACGGGCCGATAGAGGGTTGTGAACTCAACTGAGTTATATTGTTATAGAACACTCTCCTTTATATACAAAACCTCAAGGCAACAGGACATAACAAGTTAACAAGACAGACAATGTTACAGAGGAAAACAGCAGATATGAATTTTCATGTTCGTTTAGTGCGAGGGATGAGCGAAGATACAAGCATAATTTATGCAAAAGGAATTATGTACAATTGTGTGACACACGGTTGGTACATGGCTCCCCCCTTAAAAATGACATACTGTACATGTTAAATAGGGCGCCCTGATCTGGAGAGGCGAACTGTAGCGGGTCATCTGGCAGTGATCTACTTGTCCCAAACGGAGTACTTACTATAGGGGCGAAGCTTTCAACTACACCGCCACGTTACCGCTATGGAAATGAAATGTAGATTTGCACCAAATGTGTTCGGTATTTTTCTATTTAGTTTCGTAAGGACCAGATATGGAGAAAATTAAGAATAACTAAAGGATTTTGTGTCAATAAGAGTCCCTTATTTCGTCCCTGAAAGATTCTAATTATTTGAAGATTTTTTATGTTTTGAAGTAAGGCTCAAAGTTTCTGATGCATAAGTTAATACTGGTAGGCCCATCTGATTAAATAAATACATACCGTTATTTGAAAATAAATATGTGTGTCATAGTCTAGACTTATAAGGCCTAGTGATAAAATCATCATAAAACAGCCAAGTGTCGCATAATTACAAATTAGCTATAATCGTGGATATTAATCAATGTCCTGTCCAGGTGTGTTAACTCTCTCTCTCTCTCTCTCTCTCTCTCTCTCTCTCTCTCTCTCTCTCTCTCTCTCTCTCTCATATATATATATAATTAAAATCTCAAGTTACACCTCACCAACGAAACATAAGAAGTAAGTAAAAAGTGTAGTCAAACTTTTGATCCTTTATTTATTCTATAGAAAGAAATTAATAACATTATCTCATAAGACAAATGTTATGAAATACTGTAATTTTGTTCTAAGCATTATAATTCTACAAAGATAAACAAAATATAAGATATTACAAATTGGTCAAGACTGTAGGTCTACAGCCCATTGTGCGAATGAATAGAGAACTAGAAATTTCATTAGTCTGGTAGTCTTCTCCATGTCTTTTTTTTTTTTTTTGTCATTGAGGATGCTTCATCAAGGGCTCTGATCTGGATAGATATTACACTTTGTATCTTCTTGATGTCATCAATGAATACAGAAATTGAAGGATGGAGGAGTAAAAATGGGAGTGAAATGATTCTTTTCTGTTGTTGGTTGTTTTCTCTCCGGAGATGATTTGGCAGCCCACATCGATGGCGGCAACGTATCCTCTTCAGAAGTAGAATTTTCTGCTATGTATTCAGCAAACTAGATGCGCCGACTGTCGTCGGGAACATCACACATCACATCTTCAACGAAGCTGTCCTATACTTTGTTTAGATGTAAAAAGAGAAATCCAAAAATTTTGACAGCCATTTCCCAATATCATGTTCTTTATTTTTGTATTTTGCAGTTAGTCTATGTTTCTGAATATTGTACCACCATACTGTCCTAAGTGAAATTGGCAACGCTTTTTTTGGTGTCAGGAAATACACTTTTACTTTTATCATTGCCTGTTTGAAATCCGAATGAATCGATGTAGATTTCAAGTCAAATTTCTCTCATTGCTTAATTCTATAACCTTGTGCCACAAGTCATCCTAACACTCGTGTGTTTTATGTGATAGCAGTACGTAGATCAGTGTTACATAGTGTAATTTACGTGTATTTCACACATGCTCATACATTGTAATGCGTCAAAATTAAACTGCCACCCTTCACCAGTAGAGAAGCATTTGCCTGGTTTCAGTATGCTGAACCAGTTTCTTACCAGGGGCAGGACTCGTTCAAGCAGCAAAGCCGACTATGTCCTCGCTGCGATCTCCAAGGATACTTTCTCGGAAACCTGCAATTAGTTTTGCGACCAAGGGGACACGCCAATAGACTATGACGCCCTCAAAACATACCTTCTGGAACATTACTCACCATAGCCAGCTGTCCATGTAGCCAAGTTTTGCTGGCACTTAGGGAAATGATCAGTATAGCTCGCCTGTAACCTGCCGCAGATGGCTCTCCCCAGGAAGTGAACCTACTTTGTGCCATTTGGGTACGACACCTATCCAGACCTATATGAGCCGCCATCCCGGATGTCGATACCTTGCCTATGAAAAATCTGATGACCAAAGTCGACGTGCTTGTGGACAGCCACTTCACCAACTTCAAGACCTTCGTCAACACCACTCCTAAGAGAGAGGGGAATCATTCAATACCGGCAAGACACATACACCCGTCCTATGACATCCTAGAGCAGCGACAAAGCGCCACCCACATATGCTGCCCCTCACTTACGTCCTAACCAAGGACTTCTACAGCCACTTA
>NC_090762.1:52755973-52763473 GCF_036898095.1 Palaemon carinicauda | reverse complement strand
TCTAATTGGAAATAGAGGGAAGAATATTAAATTTTGTTGGGTTCAAGCTCATGTCAATATAAAGGGAAACGAGAAAGCGGACTCTCTGGCATAGGAGGCACTTCATAGTTGTATAAGAAATAATTTTTTACCGGCAAAAGATATGTATCACGGATTTCATTCAATATATAGAGAAACTTGGAACTTTTATTGTGAGTTGGAAAGTCAGAAAATGAGCTTTGGATTTTACCTCCGAATCAGGCTGTTAGGAAGTCATATGTGAAGTAACTCACAGGCCTGGTAACTGCTTGGACCTCGTATACACTGACTCCCCTGGTGTTATAACAAGTAAGGTTGATTTTCATGATCTTTTGGGCTTGAATTGGTCACAGTTGTATTATAGTGTTGATCCTGATTTTCCTTTGAATGAGATTCTAGTCAACATAATTAATAGGCGTATCCCTTCTTGTGTGCTAAGGTACCGAGTGAAAGACATACCGTGGTTCAATGATGATTGTAAATGTGCCTATAAAGAAACAGTAGGCTTATGATCTTTGGAGGGTTAACAGATTATATTTAACTTGGAATAACTATACTCAGCTTAGAGTTTTTGCTCAGAGAGTTTATACTTCAACTGAAAAGGAATACAATTTAACCATATTAAAAACCCTTTCTGATACAACTAAGGAACATGTGTGGTGAACTACCCATAAATATGCACTCTTTGGTGTAGACGCAATGGTTCATCCTTTACTTAAGCCAGATGGCTTTGTCACTTACAGTCGAAAATAAAAGGCAACCCATTTGGCTGATGTGTTTAACAATAAGCAGAGTATTATTATTATTATTATTATTATTATTATTATTATTATTATTATTATTATTATTATTATTATTATTATTACTTGCTAAGTTACAACCCTAGTTGGCAAAGCAGAATGATATAAGCCCAGGGGTTCCATACGAGCGCAGATTGGCTGGACTTTGTGTCCGGGCGGGGTCTCTTAGACGATCAGTCATAGCCCCCAACAGGGGCTCCAACAGGAAAAATGGCCAAGTAAGTAAAGGAAAAGATGAAAAATTGAATATTTCAAAAACAGTAACAACATCAAAATAAATATCTCCTATATAAACTGTAAAAACTTTAACAAAACAAGGAGAAGAGAAATAAGATAGCATAGTGTGCCCGAGTTTACCCTCAAGCAAGAGAACTCTAACCCAAGACAGTGGAAAACCATGGTATAGAGGCTATGGCACTATCCAAGACTAGAGAACAATATTTGGATTTCAGAGTGCCTTTCTCCTAGAAGACCTGCTTACCATAACTAAAGAGTCTCTTCTACCCTAACGAAGAGGAAAGTGGCCACTGAACAAGTACAGAGTGCAGTAGTTAACACCTTGAGAAAAGAAGAATTGTTTGGTAATCTGTGTTGTTAGGCGTATGAGAACAGGGGACGATAAGTAAGAAAATAGGCCAGACTATTCAGTGTGTGTGTAGGCACAGGGAAGGTGAACCTTAACCAGAGATAAGTATGCAATTTAGTACTGTCTGGTCAGTCAAAATACGCCAAAACTCTCTAGCGGTAGTATCTCAACCAGCGGCTGGTGCCCTGGCCAACCTACTACCTTACAAAGAGGAAGCCATGGAAATCAAATGATACGTGGGGTACTATAAAAAGGAGACGAAGACAAAAATTTATTTTTGAGAGTTTTTGAGGAAAAAAATGTAAATTACAAGGTAGAGCATGCTGAGTATTCCAGTATCAATAGTGAGATCAAAAGAAAAGCCAGGAATGACTGGAGAGAATATTTAGACTGGATGAGGCTGGCAAAACTATGAAATCAAGGAGTGGCTATGGTATAGAATTATTAATGAATCTCTCTGCGGGGGAAAAAAGAGGAAGCATATACCCATGAAAAAGAGAGATGGATCTGTTATAACAACAGAGGATGTAGAAAGGCAACACTGCATGGCAATAGAGGATGAAGAAAGGCAACGTTGGATGGAACACTTTAGTGAGGTCATGAATAGGAGATTCAAAGGGAATAATTTGATTTATATACCTGGAGATGATGAAGAACTTGATGTGCCCATGAACGAATTCAGTGTGTTTGAAGTCGAAACTATTATTTAAAAACTCAGATGGAAACCCCCAGGTTACGATGGAATAACGGCTGGAATCATACTGGCTGAAAATGAAGTGACCCCCAGAAAACTTACAAGATTATTTTGTAGAATGGGGCAGGAGGAGGCAAAGCTGATGAATGGGAGTTAGGAGTCTTGGTGAACATGGCAAAAAAGGGAGACCTGACTGATTGCAATAGTTACAGAGGCCTCACAGTTACGTTGGTTGTCATGAAAATATATAGCATACTTATTCTAAAGAGTCTAGAGAGAAAGATTGATGAAAAGCTGAGAGATGAAAAAACTGGATGTAGAAAAGATTGAAGTTGTACTGACCAAAATTTAATTCTGAAGCATGCTGTACGGCAATGCGTAGAATATAGAAATCCACTTTTGATGGCATTTTTGGACTCTGAAAAAGCCTTTGATAGTGTGCACCGGTCAATTTTGTAGAGTCCTGCATTATTATGGAATTCCTCTTAAATATGTAAATTTGATTAAGTCTTTTCATGAGCATAGCAAGTTCAAATTTATTATTAGTAGAGTCCTATCAAATGAATTTCCAGTGAACAGCAGAGTAATCCAAGGAAATGTGTTGTCACCTATGTTGTTTATCTTCCTCATGGATTTTGTAATGCATAGAACAATTGGGAATGGTAGAGAAGGATTGAACTGGATTGATAATAGGAATTTAGCAGATCTAGAGTATGCTGATGATGCTGTCCATATTAGTAGAACAACACAGGATTTGCAGTGCTTGCTTAACAGAATGCAGGAAATATCACACGAGGTTGGGCTCAAGATAAATAGAAGAAAGACAGAGATTATGAGAACTGAATATGCAAGGGTAGATGAAATATCATTGGAAGAGAAAGGATTAATGATGTAGAATCATTTAAGTATTTAGGAACTATGATCTCCGACATAGGGTCATTAGAAATTTAGTTTAGTAAAAGATTGAAAAAAAGCGAGTCAGACAATGGTTAGGTTAGGTAAAATTTGGAAAACATATCGCCGGAAATTACATATAAAAATCAGGCTATATATCAGTTTAGTTCGATCAGTGTTACTGTATATATATATATATATATATATATATATATATATATATATATATATATATATATATATATATATATATATATATTTATATATATATATTATATATATATATATATATATATATATATATATATATATGAGAGAGAGAGAGAGAGAGAGAGAGAGAGAGAGAGAGAGAGAGAGAGAGAGAGAGAGAGAGAGAGAGAGAGATTTCTCCGCTTACAAATTGTCCACTATCTTTTAAGGCAGTTTCTTAACGCTAGATGATTACCAACCAAATTGCAAACACTTTCTGGTTCCTTTGACTGAGAGGCATTTATTGGGGACCTTGGAAGTAGACATGCCTCTGAGGCTCAAGAGGAGAAAGGTAGGGACATTCTTGTTAAGATCATTGGTAAAGAAGTAACCTTGAATGTCTGTGCCATTTCTGAATACAATGTAGAAGTTGGCTGTCTTCAAAAGATTGACATTCATCAGTGTTATTGACCATTGCAGTTCTTATTATACTATGTAACTTATAATCTTCATTCAAGTTTTGATCACTGATACATCCCTCTTTGAATTGTGGTGTCTTATCATTAATTCATAGAGAAGATTTAAGTGTGAGTTGAAAAACGAAGGGCTTTGAGTGTTAGCTTTAGTTTACCTAAATAATTATTTAGTCGATGTGTGACGTCTACTGTGATAGTTTGACCCTTAGCGGGGCAGATTGGTGAAACAATCTTTCACTTGGTGATAGAAGCATCATATTTGACATACAAGTGTTTTAGAGCCTATTCTCTTGGAAAAGTACGTTATCCACTTGAAAATACAAAATGGCCATCATTTTTTCAAGATGACCGACATTCGAAGCAGTATTAATAGGTGTTTGAAATGTATTTTGACTGGATATTCTTGTTTAGATGGTCTATACATTGATATGTTATATGCGTTTATTAAATCGAATTTAGAGAATATTATGATGATAAAATAAGGATTACAATACACCAATGTTAGTAATGCTAACTTTGATATTATGTTTTACACATAATATAATAAAAACTGATTGACTTAAGTGTTCTTTGAGTATGGAGAGGACTTTGACTGGTTTTTCTTTCAGTCCTCACATTAGCAGGTACACAACTGTGTATAATTAAGGTTCAAGTGGTAGCATATGCATCGTCCTTGGCATTCAGTCTTGCAGCCGCATTTTGTCAACTGTTCACAAGTCTGAGCAATGGATAGAATCTTTGTCCCGAGAACTTGCCAACCCTCACCATCTTTTTGCCAGCCCAAGTTGGCAGGGCATTTTACACACTGTTGCTTAACCCCGTATGCAGGCACCTTGGAAGGAAGACTGTTGCACATGCTGAAAAGGGGATCTTTTGTCAATGGTATGACATCCTAAGAGCTTTGCTTCTGAGAAAACGCATCTAGTTGTGCTTCATCAATCTTGTCTGAAGTACTGTGCTTTTCATCATGACGACAGATTTCGCAAGGACGTTGAGGTCTGCATCGTCTATGATAGGTGGGTATTGACTGATTTTTTGAATAGTTCAGGTCAAATCTCCCATGCTTGCCATGTAGTGTTCTTATCTTTACCACGAAAGGCTGACACAATATCACAGCCAGTGAAGGTGTGAAAGAACAAATTGGCACTTGATTTTTTTTTTGGCCAATATGCACCTCCGTATCATGAATTGGCAATCACCTAATGAGCTGCCCCTGGCCAAATTCTACCTTCATAATTTCTAAGCCTGCATCCTAATATTTCGCAAAAACACCAACTGCAACAGCAAGAATATATGTGTCACATGCCTTAATAAACACAGACTTCATCTGTTGATTGGCTGCATAAAGAGCATGTTCGAAGATTCTGTTGTCAGCTTCTTTGTGGTTACAATGACTTAAGCCTTCAAGGCTGATGGGTTCGTTTGAGAGAGCCCGATCTCCTTTGGTCACAGGTACGACGTTTTCGGAACACTGGATCTCTATTTTGTCAGGTAAGAACCTAAAGAGCTCTGTCTTGTGGTCGCTCTGTGGCAGGAAGGTTTTCTAGTTGCGTGGCAGTTTTTATGTCATTCTATGTTTGAAAGCTGCGTCTTCTCAAGAGTGGATTTTCCATCAAGGAAAGACTGATTCTCATGCTTAAAAACTCAAGCAGGTCACACACTTGGGATTAGCAGGATATAGGAGCTGCGAGAACAGGTGATAGTCATCTGTAACCCCTTTACCCTTGGCTTGGCTCTCCTGCTCTGGTGCAGCTATCTAACTAAAGTGCTCAACTAACGGAACTTCTAATAGAGATGTATATAGGACTTATTAGATAGCATTTGGGACACTAAAGTATACTACAAACTACAGTGGGTACACTACTACAATAGTTGGTAAACTACAAGTAATGCTAGTACACTACAAGCTGACACTGAACTCCATGCTGAGTCTCACAGCAGTGATGTCACCAGTGTTCCCTGGTTGTGGTTTGACATTATAATATAATTCAAAACAATAGAGCCAGACCACAACATTTCATTGAATGATCATAGATGTTTCCCTTGAATTAGTGCAATATATATAATCAGACAGCGTCTAAAAATATTTATTTTAAGTCACAGAATATGTTTGGATTATTAACACATTTCTGTCCATTCAAGTTATACCTTGAGAATATTATTTTTTTTTATTTGGAATTTTAGCTGAACAATGTGGTAATTTGGTGCTTGTTTCACCAAGTGAAAGATTCCTATAGAATATTGTCATAATCTGCTCCACTACTAAAAAACCTGAATTAGTTTTATAGTGAATCGGATATTAATACAAAGGGATGGTTTTAGAATATTGTATGGATCAATTTGATTATGTGATGTCTTTGTCTCTTCTTTTGATGATGTGGATCTGAAATTAGCAATTCTTTTTGGATTGCAAATCATGCATATAGAAAATCTGAGCTTAACACATTGAAATAAATCAAACACAACAAATAAGTAACTCACCAAAAAACAAATGCTTGACTGTAATGCTTGCTGAAATCGTTTTCAACCCAATATTCATCAAAATAAAGCAGATTACAAAATCTTAATCGGATACTCTTGCAGAGACAGAAACTGTGAGCACTCGAACACATGTAGTGATCTACTTGTCCCAAACGGAGTACTTACTATAGGGGCGAAGCTTTCAACTACACCGCCACGTTACCGCTATGGAAATGAAATGTAGATTTGCACCAAATGTGTTCGGTATTTTTCTATTTAGTTTCGTAAGGACCAGATATGGAGAAAATTAAGAATAACTAAAGGATTTTGTGTCAATAAGAGTCCCTTATTTCGTCCCTGAAAGATTCTAATTATTTGAAGATTTTTTATGTTTTGAAGTAAGGCTCAAAGTTTCTGATGCATAAGTTAATACTGGTAGGCCCATCTGATTAAATAAATACATACCGTTATTTGAAAATAAATATGTGTGTCATAGTCTAGACTTATAAGGCCTAGTGATAAAATCATCATAAAACAGCCAAGTGTCGCATAATTACAAATTAGCTATAATCGTGGATATTAATCAATGTCCTGTCCAGGTGTGTTAACTCTCTCTCTCTCTCTCTCTCTCTCTCTCTCTCTCTCTCTCTCTCTCTCTCTCTCTCTCATATATATATATATAATTAAAATCTCAAGTTACACCTCACCAACGAAACATATGAAGTAAGTAAAAAGTGTAGTCAAACTTTTGATCCTTTATTTATTCTATAGAAAGAAATTAATAACATTATCTCATAAGACAAATGTTATGAAATACTGTAATTTTGTTCTAAGCATTATAATTCTACAAAGATAAACAAAATATAAGATATTACAAATTGGTCAAGACTGTAGGTCTACAGCCCATTGTGCGAATGAATAGAGAACTAGAAATTTCATTAGTCTGGTAGTCTTCTCCATGTCTTTTTTTTTTTTTTGTCATTGAGGATGCTTCATCAAGGGCTCTGATCTGGATAGATATTACACTTTGTATCTTCTTGATGTCATCAATGAATACAGAAATTGAAGGATGGAGGAGTAAAAATGGGAGTGAAATGATTCTTTTCTGTTGTTGGTTGTTTTCTCTCCGGAGATGATTTGGCAGCCCACATCGATGGCGGCAACGTATCCTCTTCAGAAGTAGAATTTTCTGCTATGTATTCAGCAAACTAGATGCGCCGACTGTCGTCGGGAACATCACACATCACATCTTCAACGAAGCTGTCCTATACTTTGTTTAGATGTAAAAAGAGAAATCCAAAAATTTTGACAGCCATTTCCCAATATCATGTTCTTTATTTTTGTATTTTGCAGTTAGTCTATGTTTCTGAATATTGTACCACC
>NC_090762.1:52725973-52750973 GCF_036898095.1 Palaemon carinicauda | reverse complement strand
TATAATTTAGAAGTAGGTTAACATGGGTTCTTCATATTAAAAATTTAAAAGTGTAGTGTATTCAGACTCTTAGCTTGATTAGAGTCCTATCCCATACCTCTTGGATTGCTGATCGAAAGAACCTTCTAATTCTTTATAAAACATTAATTGGCCCTAAAGCTGCGTATGGCTGTGAAATATATTCTTCATCAAAAACAGCACTGACACTATTAGACTCCGTACACAGCGCTGGAATAAGAATAGCCATATCTAGTCTCTTATAATAGTAGATGCTTGTGAAATGCCTTTGGAGCGTCACCGCTAGTCATTACTAGCTCGATACTGGTTTAGACTTCAGAAGCTGCCAAAGTCAGTCACATATGAAACTATTTTTAATGTGAAATGTAAAAATGTTTATGATAATCACCCTGGATACCCTAAACCTTTAGGGTATAAAACTTTAAAGAACTTTGAAGGACTTGGAAATCCCCAAGGGTAAAATTTTACTTGTACAGTAGAGTACTCTAAAGTCCCTCCAAGGAATCTACCTTCGGTAGATTTCTGTAAATGTAATTCGATTCAAAGAGACACATCCAGAGATATAACGAGTCACTTTCTTGGTGCACATAGGATGCCATAAGGACTCTGGTTTCGTTTTCACTGATGGATCCAACTCCAGCTCTTGCGTTGGATTTTGGATGTATTTTCTAAATTTCTCTCAAAGTGTTAGATTAGCTAACCAAGCATCCATTTTTACAGCCGAATGCTATGCTATTTTAATGACAGTCAAGGAAAGCTTATGGCTACCTCATGAAGATTACGTTGTTTTTCCGACTCCTTAAGTGGTTTGGTTGCAATGATCCACTTTAGTCCATTGCACCCGATAATAAAAGATTCTTGAATGGCTGTATCTAATTGGAAATAGAGGGAAGAATATTAAATTTTGTTGGGTTCAAGCTCATGTCAATATAAAGGGAAACGAGAAAGCGGACTCTCTGGCATAGGAGGCACTTCATAGTTGTATAAGAAATAATTTTTTACCGGCAAAAGATATGTATCACGGATTTCATTCAATATATAGAGAAACTTGGAACTTTTATTGTGAGTTGGAAAGTCAGAAAATGAGCTTTGGATTTTACCTCCGAATCAGGCTGTTAGGAAGTCATATGTGAAGTAACTCACAGGCCTGGTAACTGCTTGGACCTCGTATACACTGACTCCCCTGGTGTTATAACAAGTAAGGTTGATTTTCCAGTTGGGAGATCTGATCATGCCTTGATTTCATTAGTAGTGAGGACTGAGCACCCTGTCCCTATTGCATCATATACATGTAAGATTTATATAAAATCTCTAGCAGACTGGAATGTCATTTGGAGTGATCTTTTGGGCTTGAATTGGTCACAGTTGTATTATAGTGTTGATCCTGATTTTCCTTTGAATGAGATTCTAGTCAACATAATTAATAGGCGTATCCCTTCTTGTGTGCTAAGGTACCGAGTGAAAGACATACCGTGGTTCAATGATGATTGTAAATGTGCCTATAAAGAAACAGTAGGCTTATGATCTTTGGAGGGTTAACAGATTATATTTAACTTGGAATAACTATACTCAGCTTAGAGTTTTTGCTCAGAGAGTTTATACTTCAACTGAAAAGGAATACAATTTAACCATATTAAAAACCCTTTCTGATACAACTAAGGAACATGTGTGGTGAACTACCCATAAATATGCACTCTTTGGTGTAGACGCAATGGTTCATCCTTTACTTAAGCCAGATGGCTTTGTCACTTACAGTCGAAAATAAAAGGCAACCCATTTGGCTGATGTGTTTAACAATAAGCAGAGTATTATTATTATTATTATTATTATTATTATTATTATTATTATTATTATTATTATTATTATTACTTGCTAAGTTACAACCCTAGTTGGCAAAGCAGAATGATATAAGCCCAGGGGTTCCATACGAGCGCAGATTGGCTGGACTTTGTGTCCGGGCGGGGTCTCTTAGACGATCAGTCATAGCCCCCAACAGGGGCTCCAACAGGAAAAATGGCCAAGTAAGTAAAGGAAAAGATGAAAAATTGAATATTTCAAAAACAGTAACAACATCAAAATAAATATCTCCTATATAAACTGTAAAAACTTTAACAAAACAAGGAGAAGAGAAATAAGATAGCATAGTGTGCCCGAGTTTACCCTCAAGCAAGAGAACTCTAACCCAAGACAGTGGAAAACCATGGTATAGAGGCTATGGCACTATCCAAGACTAGAGAACAATATTTGGATTTCAGAGTGCCTTTCTCCTAGAAGACCTGCTTACCATAACTAAAGAGTCTCTTCTACCCTAACGAAGAGGAAAGTGGCCACTGAACAAGTACAGAGTGCAGTAGTTAACACCTTGAGAAAAGAAGAATTGTTTGGTAATCTGTGTTGTTAGGCGTATGAGAACAGGGGACGATAAGTAAGAAAATAGGCCAGACTATTCAGTGTGTGTGTAGGCACAGGGAAGGTGAACCTTAACCAGAGATAAGTATGCAATTTAGTACTGTCTGGTCAGTCAAAATACGCCAAAACTCTCTAGCGGTAGTATCTCAACCAGCGGCTGGTGCCCTGGCCAACCTACTACCTTACAAAGAGGAAGCCATGGAAATCAAATGATACGTGGGGTACTATAAAAAGGAGACGAAGACAAAAATTTATTTTTGAGAGTTTTTGAGGAAAAAATGTAAATTACAAGGTAGAGCATGCTGAGTATTCCAGTATCAATAGTGAGATCAAAAGAAAAGCCAGGAATGACTGGAGAGAATATTTAGACTGGATGAGGCTGGCAAAACTATGAAATCAAGGAGTGGCTATGGTATAGAATTATTAATGAATCTCTCTGCGGGGGAAAAAAGAGGAAGCATATACCCATGAAAAAGAGAGATGGATCTGTTATAACAACAGAGGATGTAGAAAGGCAACACTGCATGGCAATAGAGGATGAAGAAAGGCAACGTTGGATGGAACACTTTAGTGAGGTCATGAATAGGAGATTCAAAGGGAATAATTTGATTTATATACCTGGAGATGATGAAGAACTTGATGTGCCCATGAACGAATTCAGTGTGTTTGAAGTCGAAACCATTATTTAAAAACTCAGATGGAAACCCCCAGGTTACGATGGAATAACGGCTGGAATCATACTGGCTGAAAATGAAGTGACCCCCAGAAAACTTACAAGATTATTTTGTAGAATGGGGCAGGAGGAGGCAAAGCTGATGAATGGGAGTTAGGAGTCTTGGTGAACATGGCAAAAAAGGGAGACCTGACTGATTGCAATAGTTACAGAGGCCTCACAGTTAAGTTGGTTGTCATGAAAATATATAGCATACTTATTCTAAAGAGTCTAGAGAGAAAGATTGATGAAAAGCTGAGAGATGAAAAAACTGGATGTAGAAAAGATTGAAGTTGTACTGACCAAAATTTAATTCTGAAGCATGCTGTACGGCAATGCGTAGAATATAGAAATCCACTTTTGATGGCATTTTTGGACTCTGAAAAAGCCTTTGATAGTGTGCACCGGTCAATTTTGTAGAGTCCTGCATTATTATGGAATTCCTCTTAAATATGTAAATTTGATTAAGTCTTTTCATGAGCATAGCAAGTTCAAATTTATTATTAGTAGAGTCCTATCAAATGAATTTCCAGTGAACAGCAGAGTAATCCAAGGAAATGTGTTGTCACCTATGTTGTTTATCTTCCTCATGGATTTTGTAATGCATAGAACAATTGGGAATGGTAGAGAAGGATTGAACTGGATTGATAATAGGAATTTAGCAGATCTAGAGTATGCTGATGATGCTGTCCATATTAGTAGAACAACACAGGATTTGCAGTGCTTGCTTAACAGAATGCAGGAAATATCACACGAGGTTGGGCTCAAGATAAATAGAAGAAAGACAGAGATTATGAGAACTGAATATGCAAGGGTAGATGAAATATCATTGGAAGAGAAAGGATTAATGATGTAGAATCATTTAAGTATTTAGGAACTATGATCTCCGACATAGGGTCATTAGAAATTTAGTTTAGTAAAAGATTGAAAAAAAGCGAGTCAGACAATGGTTAGGTTAGGTAAAATTTGGAAAACATATCGCCGGAAATTACATATAAAAATCAGGCTATATATCAGTTTAGTTCGATCAGTGTTACTGTATGGACATGAGTCGTGGTATGACAATGAAACAATCTCTAACAGATTTAGTAGATTTGAGAAAAAAGCCCTCAGAAGAATACTGGGAGTCAATTGCCAGGACAGAATTAGAAATGAAACTATAAGAGAGATTACTCAAGTGCCACATGTGGATGAGATCATGTTGAGGGGTAGATGAAGATGGTTTGGGCATACTCTGCGCACTCCCCCAAGAGTGATTAGTTCACTTAACGTTTAACAGAGCTCCACAAGACACTGGAAGAGTCGGAAGACCAAGGCCTACATAGCTGAGAACTATGAAACGTGAAGTTGGAGAAGATTAATGTAGAAGTATTGAATTAAAAGCTAAAGATAGAGACGACTGGCGAAATCTGAGGCCCTTTGCATCAATAGGCATAGGAGGAGATATATATATATATATATATATATATATATATATATATATATATATATATATATATATATATATGTATATATATATATATATATATATATATATATATATATATATATACATACAGTATATATATATATATATATATATATATATATATATATATATATATATATATATATATATATATATCATCATCATCATCATCATCATCATCATCTTCTCCTCCTCTTACGCCTATTGACGCAAAGGGCTTCGGTTAGATTTCGCCAGTCATCTCTATCTTGAGATTTTAGATCAACACATCGCCATTCATCATCTCCTACTTCACGCTTCATAGTCCTCAGCCATGTAAGCCTGGGTCTTCCAACTGTTCTAGTGCCTTGTGGAGCCCAGTTGAAAGTTTGTTGAACTAATCTCTCTTTGGGAGTGTGAAGAGTATGCCCAAACCATCTTTATCTGCCCCTCACCATGATAGCGACATATGGCACTCTAGTAATCTCTCTTATAGTTTCATTTCTAATCCTTTCGTTCCATTTAACTCCCAATGTCATTCTGAGTGCTTTCTTTTCAAATCTACAAAATCTATTTGATATTGTTTCATTATCATACCACGACTCATGCATACAGTAACACCGATCTCACCAAACTCATATGTATATAGCTTGATTTTTATGTTTATTTTCAGGCGATTTGATTTCCAAATTTTTCTTAAACTAGCCATTTTCCGAATTGTTTTTTTCAATCTTTCATCAAACTCAAATTCTGAAGAACCTGTTATAGAAATAGTTCCTAAATAAATAAATGATTCCACCTCATTAATCCTTTCTCCTTCCAATGATATTTCATCTTCTCTGTCTTTCTTCTATTTATCTTGAGCCCAACATTATGTTATATTTCATGCATTCTGGTAAGCAAGCTTTGCAAGTCCTGTGGTGCTCTGCTAATAAGAACGGCGTCATCAACATACTCTAGGTCAGCTAATTTCCTGTTACCAATCCAGTCCAATCCTTTTCCACCATCCCCAACCGTTCTATGCATTACAAAATCCGTGAGGAGGATAAACAACATAGATGACAACACATTGCCTTGGAGTATTCTGCTGTTCACTACAAATTCATGTGATAGGACTCCACTAACATTAACTTTGAACTTGCTATGCTCATGAACAGACTTAATCAAATTTACATATCTAAGAGGAACCCTATAATAACGCTGGACTCTCCAGATAATTGGCTGGTGCAAACTATCAAAGGCTTTTTCATAGTCAACAAATGCCATCAAACGTGGATTTCTATATTCTACACATTGCTGTACCAAATGTCTTAAAATGAAAATTTGGTCAGTGCAACTTCTACCTTTTCTAAACCTTGTTTGTTCATCTCTCAGCTTTTCTTCAATAGTTCTCTCTAGTCTCTATAGAATGAGCATACTATATATTTTCATGACAACTGACATAAGTGTAGTGCCTTTGTAACTATTGCAATCAGTCAGATCTCCTTTTTTGCTATTTTCACCAACACTCCTAGCTCACATTCATCAGGTTTTGCCTCTTCACTCCCCGTTTTACAGATAATCTTGTAAATATTCTGGGGGTCACTTCATTTTCTGCCAGTATCATCTCAGCAGTTATTCCATTGTATCCAAGGGCTTTTCATCGCTTTAGTTTTTTAATAATGGCTTCGACTTTGGATACAGTGAATTCATTCATGGGCATATAGTCTTACCTCAGCTTCTAGATTTAATCAGATTATTCCCTTCATATCTTTTATTCATGACCTCACTAAAGTATTTCATTCAACGTTGCCTTTCTTCATCTCCTGTTGTTATAACAGATCCATCTCTCTTTTTGATTGGTATATGCTTCTTAGTTTTTGTCCCAGTAGGGATTTCATTAATAATTCTGTGAGCAATTCATACACCATAGCCACTCCCTGAATTCATAGCTTTGTCAGCCTCCTCTGCTTTCCTGTCTAAATATTCTCTCCAGTCATGCCTGGCTTTTCTTTTGACTTCACTATCAATACCTTAATACATAGCATGCTCTACCTTATAATTTCCAGTGCTTCCTCGAAAACTTTCAACAATCAATACACATACATCTATATATATATATATATATATATATATATATATATATATATATATATATATATATATATATATATATATATATATGTTTGTGTGTGCAGGCGTTAGAAGTGGGTATTCAACAACTGAGTATATCCATGTAATTAACCAGATAATGTAAAAATCAACAGGGTATGACAAACCACTACATATGGCATTTGAAGACTTGAGATACTCCCACTAGAGCAGTGGTTCCCAACTTTTTCCCTGTCATTTCCCTCCTGCACCCAGTGCAACCCTCCAGATTTCCCCCTTCATGTGTATGAGGGAAAGAGTAGTTGAAACACACTGTGACGACTTACTAATTTATTTTTCCATTATACAAATATACTGATAAACAAATAGTTACAGAGTAAAATGTATAGAGAGCAGTTAGTAACAACTAACCGCATAGCCATAGAGCTATGAGGTTAGTTGTTACTAACCGCTCTCTATCCATTTTACTCTGTACCTATTTGTTTATCAGTATATAAAGAGCGGCTAGTAGCAAAATAAAATGACTTTTGTGTATTCTTCTACTTCAAAATTGAATTAGTGAGAAGGTTGAGGCTGCTTCTTGTGCACCAGTGTATCAACATCAGGGCTAGCTTTGTCACCTGATATTTTTTTTTTAGTTAGTAGGTAGTGTAATTATTTCCCCCCTGGTAGCTTCAAATTTCCCCCCAGGGGGAAATTTCCCCCAGGTTGGGAACCACTGCACTAGAGAGTTATGGGGTATTCGGACTGGCCACACAGTACTACATTGGATCCTTCTCTCTCATTACGGTTCAGTTTCCCTTCGCCTACACGCACACATAGCAATTAGTCTGGCCTATTCTTTACTTATTCTCCTCTGCCCTCATATATCTGACAAGACTGAGATTACCAAGCAATTCTTCTTCACTCAAGGGGTACTGTACCGTAATTGTTCTGTGGCCACTTTCTTCTTGTGAAGGATAAAAGAGACTCTTTAGCTATGGTCAGCAGCTCCTCTAAGAGAAGGACACTCCAAAATCCAACCTTTGTTCTCTATACTTGGGTAGTGCCATAGCCTCTGTACCATGGTCTTCTACTGTCTTAGGTTAGCGTTCTCTTGCTTGCGGGTACATTTGTGTTCGCTGTTCTCTATTGTTAAAAGTTTTATAGTTTATTTAGGAGATATTCATGTCAATGTTGTTAATCTTCTTAAAAATTTTATATTTCCTTGTTTCTTTTCCTCACTGATCTATTTTCCCTGTTGGAGCACTTTGGGCTTATCGCATCCTGCTTTTCCAATTGGAGGTGTAGCTTAGCAAGTAATAATAATAATAATGAGGACCCTTTTGAATCTCTCAAAACTTCAGCAGTAATGAAATCCCTTCAAAGACAAGGAATAGAGGAATATTATGTTAGAATACTTGATGATGTCTATACAGGAAGTACAGCAATCCTAAAACTACATAAAGATAGTGATAAAATTCCGATTGAGAAAGGAGAGTAACTAGAAGTTTTTAAAAATTTAGATTTTTAAAATGTAGGAATTGACATTGATGGGAATACCTTAACAACTTAAGATTTACAACTGACAGTTCTATTTAGTGAATTATTGGAGGGATTTCAAACGAAAATAGAAGATTTGAATAGATAAAGCAGAAATGTAGGACTGAAAAGGAATATGAGTATAAGTAAGATAAAAATGCAGAGAAACAAATAAAGGTTACAGACGAACCTCTAGAGATTGTTAATGAATATATGTACTAAGGATAGACAGTGTTTCCTCAGGACATGACACCAGCTTGATCTTGTTGATTAGTTATTACTACCAATCATAATTTTCAAATTCTATTTGTTGGTTGTTTTGTGCCTTTTATGAAAGAGAGAAGGAGAAGCAGCAGATTATTATTAGTGTTGATATTCCAAATATTGCATTTCCTTTTCTTGCAATGCAATCTGTGATTGGTTAACAGAAACTTCCCTACTTTTCAATCACCTACTTTATTACAAATGGCGTTGAGATACATGTTGAGGTATTGTTCAATCATGATATATCCGATATGTCTCTTGTCTCTGCAAATCCACATTTCTGTTTCAGGTGTGTTTCTGTCATACTTTTGACATTCCGTGTTGTAGAGATCAGACAAGGGCTGAGCGCTGTCCCATAGTTCAAGGTGGTTTCCACCCAACGTCTCACGGGCAATGTCATTATAAAAATCGATATTATCGTTGTTGGCGATGATATTTCTTGGGTGTCTCTGTTACAAAGAGATGGACAATGTCAGAAGGGTCTTTAGATTTTATTCGTACAGTACATGCAGAAGTGTGTTTAACCATTATACATATATCATAGCCGTTTTTTTGTATTGCTTTCAGTCACAAGGTTATCATTCAATTTTTTGTATTCTCTTACAATTTGCTGTTCAGTTAAGCAATAGATAAAACACTATAATGGTTTATGTTAATTTAATTGATGACTATTTTTCGAGTTTTATAATTTTAATTTCAATGCTTTTTGGATGTATTTCATTGGCTCTGGTAAGTAGATTAAAAAGGAAAACTAACATGCCACCAAAGTTAAATATTATAAAAGGAATCAAGTATCACTTAACTGTCCCATGAGGACTACTGGAACAATGACTGGCTCACTATAAACGATAATAACGATTCATACAATTGTCCCCAGATGTTTTGCTTTTTGCGTTTTAGTGTTCATCCATTCTCTTTGGTCTTTTCCGACTTTGCACTCCTACTATTTCCCTATTTCAGAAGAAAAAGACATCTGAATGATAAGAGTACCTGTAGATGGTCCAAAAGCTTGAAAACAGAGAGCGTCGTTTTGGCGAATTCTTTCACCAGAGGCGCTAGAACCTTGAGTTGGTTTGCATACTTCTCTGATGCCCTTTCAGCTCCGAAGGCTCTGTACACTTCTTCAGTCTCCCTCATGAAGTGTAAAGCTGTTCCTGAAAATAAACATATGTTTGATATCACGATGTACATTTTCATGGTCAACTAAACAATTTTTGGTTAACGAAACTTATTTATTATCATCATCATCATCATCTCCTCCAACGCCTATTGACGCAAAGGGCCTCAGTTAGATTTTGCCAGTTGTCTCTATCTTCAGCTTTTAAATCAATACTTCTCTATTTGTCATTTCCTACTTCACTCTTTATAGTCCTCAGCCATGTAGGTCTGGGTCTTCCAACTCTTCTAGTGCCTTGAGGAGCCCAGTTGAAAGTCTGATGAACTAATCTGTCTTGGGGAATGCGCAAGAGCATGCCCAAACCATGTCCACCATGATCTCATCCACATATGGCACTCGAGTAATCTCTCTTATAGTTTCATTTCTAATCCTGTACTGTCATTCAACTCCCAATATTCTTTTGAGTGCTTTGTTCTCAAATCTGCAAAATCTGTTGGATATTGTTCCAAGTATACCCAAGTATTGAATAAGTTTACAAAAGTCAAACTTATTTTTCTTTACCTGAAGAATAAGAATTAATCTGTAGTAACAAATTACATTTTTACTCTGCTTAAAAAAACTTTTAAAAAGGAAGTGTAGAATAAAAGAAAGCTTCCTTTTTCATCTTTCAGATGTTAAACTAATACTTCAGACCTGTTTTCTTCGATTTAAGTATGTTAAAATGTCACCAGGTAACAAACTGTGGGTTTGGACAAGAAAGAAGGTACGTTGTTCTATTATTCGTTATGGAATATATATGTGATGTTTTAGAAGTAAAGAGAGAAAGCTGCGTGCACATATTTGGACTTTGTGGACAGTATATGAGAGAGATGATAGAATTTTGAGTTATTAAGAATATTTTTATGAAAGTGGAGCATGTTTTAGAGCTTATAGGAAGGATCGTGACTGGTTTTCTGTGAAAGTGGGTTAAAAGACAAAGATGTGTTCATGACCACAATTATTCAACATTATGGTTGGAGTGATGTGAGTGGTGAGAAAAAAATTGACATTGGATATAGGGTCGGTTTTGGAATGAGAAACTTGGATGTGGAATGGTTGTTGCAGATGATACTCTGCTTATTAGGGACAGTGAAGATAAACCGTAGATGCTGCCTCTTTGGCAAAATAAGATAATTTATGGTAAATTTGAGCAAGAGTATGGTAATGATGGCAGAAGGAAACAATGAAAATGATGTAACGAATTTTGATAGCAATAGTGGAAGAAGAGAAGTGCTTGATTCGTATAAGTCATCTTCATTCCCATTGGTATCCCTAAAAAATCTACTTGAAGCGTCTACTTCCTCCAAACGTTTCTCCAAATACTCCTTTACTTTATCATGCTAACTAATCCTTAACCGCTTCCTTGACATTCCATCCATAACAGGTTTTACCCAAGCCGTCTTCACTCCCTTTCTTTAACCTATCCTTACCATATGCATCTACCATCTCAGTCTTGACTATCTTACTATGTCTCTAATCTTTACAACTGTAGCACTTCTATTTTTTTTCATATGTCAGCCTTTGACTAACAAATCACCAATTCCAGCTCAGCATCCACATTTCGGTTCATTCATGCATCTTGTTCTCTTTCCTTTTTAGTGTTTCTGAGCCATACACCATCACTGGTCTCATTATGGTGCAATAGGTATTAGTTTTCAGTGCATTTGTCATTATTTTGTCACAGGACCCCTGCCATTTTTCTCCAATTGTCTTAAGCTTCTTTTATATTATGTTCAAACTCGGATCCGACCACTCTATCCTGGCTTAACATAAATCTCAAGCATTCAAAATTCTCCACCTGTTTTAAATCGAAGTTTTTTCTCTACTATCCCCTCCCTGGTTGCTGGACACCATAATCTCAGTTTAAATCACATTTAGGTTTATGCCACTCTGTTAGCCTCCTCTGAAATCCATCTTTAGTCTCTTTTGTACATTTTCAACAAATTCTGTACAAATAAAAATTCACATAAAATTTTCATTCCTAATTCCTTCGCTCAATACATCCATAGTTATCACAAACAAAGGGTTAATCAAGGACCATCTTTGGCGTAAACCAACTTCAACTTGAAACACTTTTGTCTTCCCAGAGAATGTTATTACTGCTCGTATTTTAACACCCAAATACTGCCAGCTTTAGAAAAAAAAGGATGGTGGGGCTTCCTATTAACTTACAGCTGCTGTCTCTGTTACTTCTGTACTATAAAGACAAAATTAACTGTATATGTAACTTTAATGAAACGATACTACTATTCAATCTTCAGTTGCCTATAATCTATCAAATATTCTCTCTGAAACCTTTAACAAATGTTCCATTAATTTAACCCCACATAAATTTGCATAATGTCTCTCTACTGTCAGACTTTCTTTCCAATATTTTAGCATTACTTCCTCTTCACATGTTTCCCCTAAAAATACGCATTAATTTTGCTCTCGTATGCCAAATGCATTTAACATTTCAATTTGCACTCCTGATGGACCTGGTTGCTTTCTATTCTCCCTTTAACTTGAAGAATTCTTCATCGCCATCATTGATTCCTCAACCCTGCACATATTCCCCAATTCCCCTTTTCCATTTTGTGACCCCCCCCCCCCCAAACGCTGAAGCCTTGACGAGGATGGGGGCTTAGTGATTAGCAGCTGGGCTCTGATGAACGGTGGGAACTGCTTTACCACTGGACCTTGGTGCCCAATTGTTTATCCAGCTAGATTAGTCAGCGCTTTCTCTCCTTCTTTTGGTTATTTCTTTTATTCTCCCATCTCTTCCTCTTGGGCATGAACTTGTTGACAACTTTGGCTTGTTTGACTTTGGTGATTTGGCGCAGGGTGAGATGGATGGCATACCATCTCAACCTGTACAAATTTAGATGCCTTTACCCTCTGACAGACCCCATTGGGTGCAGACTTAGTCTGTTAAGAGTCGGGCTCCAGTGATCCGGTTTTAAGTCGCCCATATTTGCGGGTAATGGGTGACGCCAGGCATTGGAGTCGTCTGTGGGAAGGGGTAACTACCCCCACTGACCAGTGTACACCCAAATAAAGAGAGGCAGCCCCTCTCTAATAGATGACTGGTCCCTGCTGAAGCCTCTTCTCGTGTTAGGCCAAATGGGATAGCAGGATTGACATCCTCCAATAAGAGGTGGATAATCTGGCTTGCTTCTTCGATACAAATAAACCCCTCTGTTGACGACCTGGAAACTGAAAAGGACCAGTGACTAGATGCTCAAAAAACAGGTAATTTGGGTGACATAAGGAAACTGCAAATACTTCAAGTTACCCAAATTCCAATATATACTATGGAATGATATTGGAGATAAGAATGAAACTTCAAGGGGATAAATTGGATTCATAGGTATCTTATAATAATCATGATGAAGCATTTAATGCCATAAGTAATATTATGCATGTTGAAATTAAAATTTTTAATGTTAACGGTCCTTTGTGTGATAAGGTACCAACAGACTTGACGTATACAGGCCTTCCGACTGGTGTGAAAAAGAGGTTGATGTAGACAAACCCTCCCAAAGAAAGCCAGATCCACCAATGTGGCTTATTGTGGAGCCTAAAGAGAGTATAGGGAATTATTTTAAGGTTTGTAAATTTATTCAGAAAAAAATAAGAACCATTGCTTCAGGTGATATATACCTCTTTGGAAAAAGATAATATCCTCATCCATGCCAAATCATCCACACAGTCTGTCACATTATCTAACCTAAAAACAAGTAGTGACGATATTAAATTAGATGTCAAACCCCACTTAAATTTTGGTTATGGAATGGGAATAGTTTTCACTAAAAACCTGTATGAATTTACAGAAGAGAAGAGGTAGTTGGTTGGCCAGGGTACCAGCCACCTGTTGAGATACTACCGCTAGAGAGTTCTGGGGTCCTTTAACTGGCCAGACAGTGCTACATTGGATCCTTCTCTCTGGTTACGGTTCATTTTCCCCTTGCCTACACATACACCGAATAGTCTGGCTATTCTTTACAGATTTTCCTCTTGCCTACACATACACCGAATAGTCTGGCTATTCTTTACAGATTTTCCTCTTGCCTACACATACACCGAATAGTCTGGCTATTCTTTACAGATTTTCCTCTGTCCTCATACACATGACAACACTGAGATTACCAAACAATTCTTCTATCAAGGGGTTAACTGCTGCACTGTTATTGTTCAGTGCCCACTTTCTTCTTGGTAAGGGTAGAAGAGACTCTTCGGCTTTGGTAAGCAGCTTTTCTAGGAGAAGGACACTCCAAAATCAAACCATTTTCTCTAGCCTCGGGTAGTGCCATAGCCTCTATACCATGGTCTTCTACTGTCTTGGGTTAGAGTTATCTTGCTTGAGGGTAAACTTGGGCACACTGTTCTGTCTTGTTTCTCTTCCACTTGTTTTGTCCAATTTTTTATAGTTTATATATAAATATTTGTTTTGATGTTGCTTTTCTTGGAATATGTTATTTTTCCTGTTTCCTTTCCTCACTGGGCTATTTTCCCTGTTGAGGCTCCCGGGATTATAGCATCCTGCTTTTCCAACGGGGGTTGTAGCTTAGCAAGTAATAATAATAATAATAATAATAATAATAAAAATAATAATAATAATGTGTCCACTAACAGTATGGAGTGTTCATAAAGTTCCTGGAGCATCGATGATTATCCTTACTTTCCAGGATGCTTATGTACCCTTCAATATTGTTATTGAGAATGGAAGGATTAGAGTTTGACCTTTCAGAGAGAAGCCACTACAGTGTTTCATCTGTTTTAAATTCGTTCACCATTCAAAAGTTTGTAAAATTGAAAAAATGTGTAGCATTTGCTCCAAACTTTACCCTGCAGAGTGTGTACTTGAGGCTAAGTGTTTGAACTGTAGCTGAAATTATAAATCCACCGATAGGAGCTGTGAGCTATATAAGTTGGAAGAAGCTGCTCACAACAAATCTAGTGGGGAAAACATAAATATAGAGCCTGCCAAAATAATATTGAATAAACAAAACAGTTATGCAATGGCATTGAAATCTAAAGGATATTTACCACAGGAGACATTAAACACACCTAGTACTGCCAGTAGGTCGAACAAAAGAAATGCAACATCTAAGAATAAATTACTTCTTGACAAGGTAAGCATATTGCCTTCTGAGGCTTTGTCACTATATATTAACACTGGGGCATTGCCCACCACTCAGTACAACCTTTGTCCCCTATCACCAACAGTAGTACTAACCTCTCTCAGGCCATGTCCTTGACTGATTTGATGGAGGTTCCACTCGAGACCAAGCAACCAAGTGCACTTGTAGTGGGAAGGTGCAAAAACCTTGTAGCTCACCATCTATTAACAAGAAGAGAGAGAGAAACCTCCATCTCTCTCGCCCCCTTCCATAAGAAACATCAGAGTTCTGATATAAAATAAATATGATGTTTTGTCTGCTGGTGTTTCTTATCAGCCAGAAGATAGTTTAGTTAGATCAGGAATTAAAATTGAGATCCACCATCCCCCCTCAACAATTAGATCCAAAGGACCAAAAGAAAAACACAATCAAGAACCTCTCTAATAAAACCACCGGGAAATATTGTTAGATTATAAATTGTTAATGTGAAGGCTTCATCCCAGGTGTCTTCCAAACATAAACCATAGTTTTTTCCTCCATTTTGCAATGGAATTGTCAGGCTTTAAGGGTTAAATATGCAGAACTTAAACTTCTCATTTATGAGCACTCCCCCCATAATTATGTCTACAGGAGGGCAAACTTGATCCTAATATTCCTTGTCCTCACGAATATATTAACTACAGGACACTATATGATGAATGAGTAGGGAGTCATGGCGGAAGTCTCACATATGTTCGTCAAGATGTTCCCCAAATATCTTGATGTATTTGTACACCTCTGCAGGCAAAGGTTGTACAGATTGATATAGGAAGAAAATACACCATTTGTTCTCTTCTTGCCTCCAAATGACGACATGTCATATGATAATTTAGTAGAGGTGATCCAACAACTCCCTCAACGTTTTCATTTACTTTGAGATTTGAATGATAGACTTCCTTTATTAGGCGACGTTTTAGCAAACACCAGGGGCAATATTATATCATCAATTGTAGAACATGAGGATGTCGGACTCCTTAATACAGAAGATCCCATGCACTTTCATGTTCAGACAGGTACTCTGTTATGCATTGACCTTTCAGTTGCAAGCTCTAACTGCCGTCTCGATTTCGATTTGAGGACATTTTATGATTGACATACTAGTGATCACACCCACAATAGTTCTCCTTTACAAAGATCACCATGATGGAATCTTGACAAGGCAGACTGGGTTAAATTTCATGAGCTAAGTGAAATTGAGGCTAGTGCAGAACAGTTTAAAGTGTTCATGATGCCATAGACTTACTGAATGGAACTCTTCATACAGCTGGAGTCGATTCAGTTCACAAAACAACAGGGTTATTCAAATGATGACCAGTCCCCTGGTGGTCTTCAGGATTAACTGCCCTGCACAGAGCCACAAGAAGTTCCTTAACTCGGTGGTGCAGATGCTGTACTGAGGAGAATTTAATTATATACAAGAAATGTAGATCACAGTTCCATCGAGCCAGGAAAGAAGCTAGGCACCAATCTTGGGTATCTTTTGTTTCCTCCATTAACTGTAGAACACCACCATCTTCTGTATGAAGGAAAGAAAAAAGAAAGCAGGCAAATTCACCCCCAACCCACCACCAGTGTTGAAGGTAAATGGTCAGTATGTGACTGAAGTAATACCCTGGCTAATCATTCTCAAATGTATCATGCAAGTGTGAAGCAAGCCCTGGTCATCAGTATAGGTAATAGGTTGGCCAGGGCACCAGCCACCCGTTGCGATACTACCGCTAGGCAGTTATGGGGTCCTTTGACTGGCCAAACAGTGGTCCATTGGATCCTTCTCTCTGGTTACGGTTCATTTCCCTTTGTCTACACACACTGAATAGTCTGACATATTCTTACATATTCTCATCTGTCCTCACACACCTGACAACACTAAAACTACCTAACAATTCTTCTTCACCCAAGGGGTTACTGCACTGTAATTATTCAGTGGCCACTTTCCTCTTGGTAAGGGTAGAGGGGAGTCTTTAGCTATGGTAAGCTGCTCTTCTAGGAGAAGGACACTCCAAAATCAAACCGTTGTTCTCTAGTCTTCGGTAGTGCCATAGCCTCTGTACCATGGTCTTCCACTGTCTTTGGTTAGAGTTCTCTTGCTTGAGAGTACACTCGGGCACACTATTCTATCTTATTTCTCTTCCTCTTCTTTTGTTAAAGTTTTCATAGTATATATAGGAGATATTTATTTTAATGTTACTGTTCTTGAAATATTTTATTTTTCCTTGTTTCCTTTCCTCACTGGGCTATTTTCCCTGTTGGAGCCCCTGGGCTCATAGCATTCTGCTTTTCCAACTAGGGTTGTAGCTTAATAATAATAATAATAATAATAATAATAATAATAATAATAATAATAATAATAATAATAATAATAATAGGACCATTAAAGAAAAGAACATTTTTAATTTTGCAACAGGGAGGGAAAAGTCATAAAATTCTCCTTTTGCTGAAAGAAAAATTGATTCTGCATTTGCTACTTGTAATGATACATCCCCTGGACCCGATGGAATTCCATATGCAATGATTAAACGTGCACCTTTTAATACAAACTTATTTATTTTAAGCATTATTAACACAATATGACATGAGCATAGTTATCCAAGTGTTTGGGAACTAGCCATTATTTTAGCATTTTTAAAACCTGGTAAGGATAAGTTCTTAGCAACAAACTACTGACCTATTGCATTGACATCTTGTTTACACAAGATCATGGAGAAGATGGTCAATGCAAGACTGATGTGGTACCTGGAAAAGAATGGCATTTTATCACCTAGTCAGTGTGGATTTTAGAAAAATGCACTCGACGATTGATGTGTTGATACGACTGGAATTTTCTATTTGTGAAACCTTTGCTTCCAAACAGCACCATGTGACAGTGTTTTTTGACTTAGAAAAGGCATATGATACTGCATGGAGATATGGTATACTTAAAACCAATCATGAATTGGGATGAAGAGTAGAGCTACCACTGTTTATTCAATCATTTCTTTCACATAGAATTTTTCAAGTGAGAGTGGGGGAAGCTATCAGTGATGAAATGTCAGGAAGAGGGAGTTCATCATGGTAGTGTGCTGAGTGTAACTCTCTTTGCACTAGCAATTAATTTGATGTCCTCAGTCATTCCCCGGGATATTCTCTCAACACTATTTGTGGATGATCTCTCCATATCATTTGCTGGAGCTAGAATGCGATGGTTGAGAGAAAACTGCAACTCTCAATTGACAAAATTATGCAGTTGGCCGATATGATTGGATTAAGTTTTTGACAAGAAAAAACTGTTGTTGTCCATTTCTTTCGTATTCAGGGAGTACATCCAGACCCAGATATTTGCATCAAAGGTCAACGAATCCCATGTGTAAGTGAAGCTAGATTTTTAGGGTTGATATTTGATTATAGGCTTACATGGGTTCCCCACTTGAAAGCCTTAAAAGTAAAATGCCTTGAGGCTCTTGTACCAACCGTGTGTCACACAATTGTACATAATTCCTTTTGTATATATTATGCTTGTATCTTCGCTCTTCCCTCGCACTAAAACGAACATGAAAATTCATGTCTGCTGTTTTCCTCTGTAACATTGTCATTTCCTCGAACATGTATTTTCCTGTTGCCTTGAGGTTTTGTATATAAAGGAGAGTGTTCTTTAATATAGTACTCAGTTGATTGCTTCCTGCCTTTGAGTCTTAACCTTTCTCTCGGCCGTCACATTGGTGACCCCGGAGTAACTCGCTCCTCCTGCCTCCCCCCCCTCCACCTCTCACCGTTACTATGACGCCGTCAAGGCATACCTTCTGCAGCAGTACTCACCGTCGCCAGCCGCCCATATAGCAACGCCTTTTCAGCTCTCTCAACAACCATTGGGGAACCAAAGGGCTTCGCTCACCCTCGGGAAAATGACCTGTATCACTCGCCTGCAACCTGCCGCAGACAGCTCTCCTCGTGAGGTGAACCTACTTCGTGCCCTTATGGACAGCCACTTCATGACCTTCAAAACCTCCATCAACGCCTCCACTCGTGACGAAGAGGACACCTATTCAACTTCAACCGAAGCTGACGTGAATGCTGTAGGACACACACGCCTATGAATGCCGTAGGACATACACGCCTATGAGCGCCGTAGGCCTATGAATGCCGTAGGACACGCCTATGAATGCCGTAGGACACACGCCTATGAATGCCGTAGGACACACACGCCTATGAATGCCGTAGGACACACTCGCCTATGAATGCCGTAGGACACGCCTATGAATGCCGTAGGACACACACGCCTATGAATGCCGTAGGACACACTCGCCTACCCCGTGACGAGCTGGAGCGTCAACACAGCCACCCATCATCCACCACTCGCTCGCACCCCAACCATCGACTTCTACAGCCACTCACTGCCGCTAATCGGCAGATTCAGGGCACCTATTTAACATGTTCAGTATGTCATTTTTAGAAGGGGAGCCATGTACCAACCGTGTGTCACACAATTGTACATAATTCCTTTTGTATATATTATTCTTGTATCTTCGCTCTTCCCTCGCACTAAAATGAGCATGAAAATTCATGTCTGCTGTTTTCCTCTGTAACATTGTCATTTCCTCGAACATGTATTTTCCTGTTGCCTTGAGGTTTTGTATATAAAGGAGAGTGTTCTTTAATATAGTACTCAGTTGATTGCTTCCTGCCTTTGAGTCCTAACCTTTCTCTCGGCCGTCACACTCTGAATCTTTTGAAGGTTTTGTCCCATACATCGTGGGGGGCAGGCTGCAAAACTCTTAAAATTATACAAGGTCATAATTTTTTCAAAAATTAGTTATGGATGTGAAATGTACTCCTACGCTATCCGAACCCGATTAAAAGTTTTAGATTCTATACACCTTGCTTGTATCAGATTGTTCACAGGAGCCTTTAGAACTTCGCCTATCCCAAGCCTTCCTGTTGACGTTGGAGAGTTACTTTAAGACCTCTACCGGATGTCTTTTATTATTCGGTATTAGTTTGGGTTGCAAAGACTCCCAGAATCTTTAGCTTGTCAGACGGCAAACCTTGTAATGCATTGTAGATATTTTGAGTTGCACCCAAAATTTCCTCATCCTTATGGTTTCCGTGTAAAAACATTATGAAACAGCCTAGATGTAGGTAGAAATAAAGTACTACCATGTAGGATATCATCAACTCCTCCATGGAAATTAGTGAATATATCGTTTTGTAAATATTTTATTGACAGAAGCCAGGTTGCTCTTTGTAGGACATGTCGAAGGAACGCAGGGAATCAACTTTTATATATACTGATGGCTCCAAATCTGATGCTGGTGTTGGATTTGGAGTATATAGTAGTGCTTTTAATTATAGAAGTGCACTTCCTCTCACATCTTCTATATTTACTGCCAAACTATATGGCATACTAACCCCTATTGAGAAAATAGCGCTAAAAGACGGGGTTAATTTTACCATTTTTAGTGATGCAAGAAGTGTCCTACAAGCTTTAGAAGTTTTTAATTAGAATAATCCTTTAGTTTTGAAAATTTTAGAGTGGCTTTTAATTATTGTCATGAAAGGTATAATAGCTCGATTTTGCTGGGTTCCAGCACACGTAGCTGTGTCTGGAAATGAGAAGGCGGATTTGCTGGCTAAGAGTGCTGCAGCTGAGTCACTACCAAGAAGGTATCCCATTCCCAGTAATGATTTTGTACCCACAATTAAGAATTTTATTTATAATAATTGGCAACAGAATTGGGATAGTTTGCTTGTAAATAAAATGAGAGAAATTAGTAATGTTAAATCTCTTTGGAGGTATAACGGGATGCCCTGAAAGTGGGAGACTACTCTTTGTCATCTCAGCATTGATCACACTCGGATGACACTTTAGTTTTTGCTAGCTGGCTAACATCAACCATATTTCGACGACTGTTTGGTACCATTGACAGTGAGGCATTTGTTAACCGAATACCCCACATACAGTAGTAAGAGAAATATATATCTGTTTAACGCTTGAGGTGAGGATGGCAGGCTCATCCTTGCCAAGATTCTTGGACATGATATATCCTACCATGCTAATGGTATTTCTAGTCTTATTTCAGAAGGAGGTCTTCTGAAAGATATTTAACTTTTATAATGACATCTTTGCTTCTATGGTTTTAATTGAATATTCTTTTATTTTTCATTTACAATAAATGATATCGGCTTCAATGACCTTACATGTCCGGATGCCAGAAAACCTCAAATCAATCAATCAATTAATCCATTTTGTGATTGTATAATAATCTACCCACCTTTTACGCCATTATCCACACAAAAACATTGCCTCTATCTTTGATGACACCTGACTGACCGAGATTTTGTCACCTTTCCCTCAAGTTTGAGGATGTCATCATTCTTTTCCTTTTTCGTTGCTCCTAATCTTCTACTCCACTCCTCTATAGCTCCTCCAATAGCTCTTCAATAGTTTCCTTCTTATTTCCTTCTCTTCTCTTTCTTCTCTATATTGTTTTTCAGTCCAATGCAATCACTCGCCAATCGATGAAATTCTTTGACTTTTGCGTAAATGAATCTTGGACCTCTCTGTTACACCAACTTTCATACTGTGCTGAGTATAGTCCCTCGCTGTCGCCCCTGTGGATGGTGAAAGGAATTAATGCTAATGGCAGCAGTAGTTTCTTCGGAGTCAACCATCCCGTTACTGACTAGCCTCCAGGTCCTAGTGGTCCATAGTTTTGCTGATTGAACGATGTTAACCATGCAGCTGATCGTTCGATTAGCAAAACTATGTAACATTAGGCCCTAGGTCTAGGGGCTAGTCAGCAACAGGATGGATGACTCCGAAGAAACTACTAATGCTATTAGCACTAAGTCCTTCGACCGATCCGTGCACTCGACCGACTGCACGGGACTATACTCAGCACAGTGTGTAAGGGCAGATAAGGGTGAAGGGTGGGCACCTGGTTTGAAACAGATTTTCCACCTGACGCCAAATCGCAGATCACTGCTCGCCGGCCCACTCTCCAACCCGCACCACCTTTTATCATGCTCTCTCTCTCTCTCTCTCTCTCTCTCTCTCTCTCTCTCTCTCTCTCTCTCTCTCTCTCTCTCTCTCTCTCTCTCTCTTGTTTCTGTGTAAATTGATGTTTTTCTTAAATTATTTCTCTCTCTAGATGGGGAATGGTCCATCGCGAGAGTGAGTATATGTCAGTGTGTAATAACAGCATCTGGCATATGAACATGGGCGACCCACTGCTCATATGGCACATTTAGAATGTGGGGAAGCTTCGTACATAAAACATGCTTTGAATTTTACCCCAATGGTGGTTCTAAAGCAGCCCGAGGATAACATCCTATAGACATTTTCGATTTTTTTTTCTTCTTTGTTAGTTGAATGTTTTCGTCTCCGTTAAGCACTACTGTTATGACTCAAGGTGATGAAGCACCGGGAAATCTCCTTAGAATCTTCTGTACGGATTGATTGATTTGGAATTTCCTAGCATCCTCTTCTATACGGACGTCAGTAAATGAGGTCAGACACTGACTCAGTAAAGGGTCCCATAAAAAACCAAAGATATAATCATACATTGATTTCAATTAAGCACCTTTACTTTTTCCGATTATTCATAGTTCATCATATATTGGTTACCTTTGATGAATGATTTTATATTCCTTTCTTATTTCGATGTTATGGTCTCGTTATCTAAGTATGAATATTCATTTATTGTGAAGTAATTTTCCGTCTTTTCAGAATGAATATGCGACTATTATTAACATGTACCCGTCACTAAATTTTGACAATTCTTCTGAAATTTGAAACGCTCAGTGCTTCGGTAACTCGAGCAGAACGTCTTCGTCAACGCCTAAGATGTTCCAAGTCAGGGTTCAGCGGCCGCCAGTCATTTATACATAACAGTAATCCACAAGACAACAGTTTTCATTGTCAATTTTGAAACATGTCTTCCCAATTGGCTTTCTTGTTGTTGTAGTTAATCTACGTGCTGTTTAATTAGTTAAAAACAGTAAATATCATGTTTCTGACGCCAGTGGTCTTTCGATAGGCAAATAAAAAAAAAGTGAAATCGTTGAATTGGTTCAGTACTTGGTTGGGTCACCAACAAGATTTACAAACGTACGAGCTTTCCATGATCAATCTTAGGCCAATTAGCATATAGATTATAGACATTTTAGTAAAAACTACGAAAAAAATCTTATACCTGTATATAGCCTACTACGGAAGGGCTTCTTAGGTATGAGCATTTATTGCATACATGGAAGTAAATCTACTTCTTGATAACCTTAGTCGGACGATCCAAATTTCAGAAAGCATTTCAAAATGCAATTACCGACTGTCAATCATTACTTGCCTGATTAATTATTATAAAAAGATGTGGAAAGCGACAAAGCTATCGGTCAATGAAATTGAAAATATATTGTGATTGTCAATAAATTGGAATATAATTGAATGTTAGAAATATAGGTATTATTATTATTATTATTATTATTATTATTATTATTATTATTATTATTATTGTTGTTGTTGTTGTTGTTGTTGTTGAGAGTTGCCATCCCGTGAAACTGAAGGTATTTTGGAATCCGCCTTATTATATCTGAATACGGTATTGTATATAAAAATTATAATTATTCATTTTGATATAGTACTTTTCTAATTGGAAAGGTACTTAATGTGTTTGCAATTTTGAACAAATTGCATGCACTGTTGATCAAATACAGGAAAAAGATTGCGAAATTAAGTAAGAGTAAAAGTAACGCTTAAATGTGAAAAACAAATTAGGGCTAACCAAAAAGCAGAAAAGTCGGCCGTGGCTCCTTTCCAGCGATCCAGGATTCCAGAGATGAAGGCAAGTCCTCCAGGAAGGCGTTCCACTTGTAAGTAATCCTGAGTGGGACGCCGAGGTGAATGACTTCGTGATAATCCTCGTGGATATTTTCGTGCTTTTGGGACATCATGACGTGGACGTCCTCCCATTGGTCCTGCAATGCCACAAAGATGGAATCTACTCATTCAAGAGAACAGTGGTTAAAGAATACCATTGGTTATTGGGACTCAGAAATGCACTATATCCCAAACTTAAACGAAAACATTCAATAAGAAGATGGTGGTGATTCTTTTAATTCCATAAAATAACATAAAGACACCAGTGTATGAGAGCGTACCCTAATTGCCAATGGTAGCTTTAGAATATAATTCTTGAAGTTTTGTGTCAAATGGTCAAGGGTTCGTTAGCTTGTCATACGGTGGTACTTGTGGACACAAAATTGTTAATTCACAAGAAAAAAAAAATTCAATTAATATCAAGAAGGTCACTTGTCGAGATAAACTGAATCGAATTGTGATTATAAACGACTATCATGGAAGGGAAAGAAAGATTTGATATTGGATGTCCGTTTTATTTTAGATAACATGAAAATAATCAATCATTAGTCTACGTTATTGCAGGTATTCTAACGTACAATTTGATAGCTAATAATAAAGCGAAATGTGATTACCCACCTTCTCAAAACTTGCAATCCTGTATTTGATATGGGGATTGGCAATACGTTTCACGAAAACTTCGAAAATGTATCTCATGTGGGAATCGCCAACGAGCATGATGTGAATAGCGGGACGCTTCGCCACCTCCGAATAAGACACGTTCGCATTGGCGGTTTTGTTTTGCCAAGGGTCGACTTTATTGGAATCCCTGATAGATGAGACAAAGTTAGGAATGAGTGTGTATGCATATGCAAATATTTACTGCCTGTCCTAAGTACGTATATTCATTACCAATTTTCTGAGGTTTGTCCTTAACTCATTTGTTTTCTCTCTGCATTTTAATTGAACATTATCTTAGTTTTACTCATATTCATTTTCAGTCCTACGTTTCTGCTTTCTCTATTCAAATCTTCTATCATCTTTTATAGTTCCTCCTATGATACACTACACACAACTATGTCATTTGCAAATCTCAAGTTATTAAGATATTCCCCCATTGATATTAATTCCTACATTTAACCAATCTAAAATCGTAAAAATTTCTTCTAGGCATAAAATGAATATATTAGGCAGGAAATTTTTCCGAGCTGAAAGGGCACTCCCTGCGAGTCCGTGCAAATCTGCCTCACTAAAAAAGAATTGACTATAGAAGAAGCGTAGTATACTACGGTGCAAAGCAGTACAATCTGCAGAAAATTCATGGTTATCAGTTACCTCCTACCCAGAGAGCACAGCCTGCATACTTTTATTTCTAACTTCAAGGGCTTTTCTATTATGTCGGCCAACTTCTTTA
>NC_090762.1:52653473-52720973 GCF_036898095.1 Palaemon carinicauda | reverse complement strand
TATATATATATATATATATATAGAGGTATATATATATGTGTGTGTGTGTGTGATGGTTTTCCTATTTGTATGTACCTATATATACACATCTATATATAAACATATATGTGTATGTATATATATATATATATATATATATATATATATATATATATATATATATATATATATATATATCTATCTATATATATATGTATGTAATTTATATATAATATAATATATATATATATATATATATATATATATATATATATATATATATATATTTATATATATATATATATATATTTATATATATATATTTATATATATATAATTATATACACACATATATATCCCTTTCTGAGTTGGGATACAACAATCTTTGGAGCATATTCAAAGGAAATGATCTCATCATGCTATTTTATACCGAGGGCTCTGAATCTTCAATGGGTCCCTGTTGTGTTGCAGGGTCCTCAGACAAAATTAGTCAGCCCTCATTACCCAGTGAAGCATTGATATTTACATCTGAACTATCAGCCATTATTTTAGCAATGGAAATTATTAAAACTATAGAAGATTGGGCGAATCATAAGTTAGGGATTTATACTGATTCGAGAAATGCCCTAGAAGCCCTAAAAGGTTACACTCACAAGAATTGATTGGTATTGAAAATTAAAGATCTTCTTGGCAGGATTTATACCAGTGGGATAAATATAGAAATATGTTGTAATGAAAAAGCGGATGCTGCAGCTAAATCTTCGATCAGTTTACCAAAGCAAGCTTTTACACGACCCGTGAAAGATTACATAACTCACTTGAATTATTTCATAGCTATAAGATGGCTAGGTCAGTGAGATAACGAATTTGATAGTAATAAATTAAAAGAACTAAAGCCAGTTCTTTCTTTATGGGAATCATCATCACAAAGAGAAAGGAAGACAGTAAGTAGTAATTTTAGTTAGATTGCGCATAGTTCACACAAAACATATATATGTGTATTCGCTGCGCACGCCTCGTATGAAACAGTCTCCTGGTGCAATGAGTGTAACTAATTCAACTAGAAAACATATCTTTATCCATTGTACAGTTCTTAGGAGAGAGGAGGATCCATGTTATAGTTAGACACGTTTTATTGTCCTTATATCAGATACTGAGAATTTTTCAGTTTTTATTGTATTTGATATTTATTTTATTTTATTCATTTATTTAATATTAGTGTTGTAAATATTTTTTTCTTCTCGATGTTAATCAGGGCAGCTCTATAAGAGTCGAGTTTGACTCATTGGGCTGGTTAATCTTCTCATTTTAATAATAATAATAATAATAATAATAATAATAATAATAATAATACTATCATCATTATTATTATCATTATTACTATCATTATCATTAATAATAATAATAATAGATAATAATAATAATAATAATAATAGTAATTATGAGTGGGGATACCTTGACGAGGTACTGGCCAGTGTGGTGATGGAAACTGGTCAAACACCAGACATTAATTTACTTGCCTGAGGCCTCTGTCCTGCAGTGGACTAGGAAATGGTTGCATTTGTTTTTTTTATGTGAATATATATTTATATATATATAATATATATCTATAGATATATATATATATATATATATATATATATATATATATATATATATATATATATATATATATATATATATATATATATATATATATATATATATATATATATATATGTATATATATATATATATATATATATATATATATATATATATAAATAGATATATATATATATATATATATATATATATATATATATATACATATATATATATATATTTATATATATACATATATATACAGTATATATATATATATATATATATATATATATATATATATATATACACACACATATGTATGTATATATTTCTTCAATCATGCTTTTATATATATATATATATATATATATATATATATATATATATATATATATATGCATATATATATATATATATATATATATATATATATATATATGCATATATATTATATATATATATATATATATATATATATATATATATATATATATATATATATATATATATATATATATATATATATATATATATATATATATGAGTGTGTACACAAAGATTCCTCTTAAACGATTTATTGAGGTGAAAAAATTCAGCCTTCACAAGCAGTTCAAGTAAATTGTTTAGAAATGAGGTAATTAACCGGGTAGTTAAGAATTTTCACTATTATTGAGTATAAATAGTAAATTTTGAGAGTTTTCGGACAGAGCCTTGAAAAGACGGATGACTTGACAATTGAATTACCTGATTATCCTCTAAGAACCGTTCCCACCTGCCTCAGGTAAGGCAGACGGCGAGAAACCACAAAACGATTACAACGGGTTCCATGGTTGTGGTGGCCGATTTGGTAACGTCCCTTCCGATTATAGTACGTTTTGGCGCTACTCTTTTGGCAACAATGATTTGGCTCCGCCGTTTTGGGGCTCGTTATTTTGGCGCTAGCCCATTTGGCGCTAGCTTGAAAATTTTCTGACCTGATGTATATATATATATATATATATATATATATATATATATATATATATATATATATATATATATATATATATATATATATATATATATATATATATATATATATATATGTGTGTGTGTGTGTGTGTGTGTGTGTGTGTGTTTATATGGGTAAAAAATAACGTACAAATAAAAAAATTCTATTTATTTTAAGCAATACAGTATTAAAACACTACAAAAATGAAATAAAATGAAATAATTTCACCAACATGTTAATGCATTTCATAGTTATATACCAAACCACGTAAGTATTCCAGTGGTTCCCGTGAATCAAACTACTGTACTATAGTTAAAATGCGTTCATCAGTCTTAATGTATTTTAAGCGTTTTCGAGCAGGAGGACTCCCAGCCATTAGTTGTTCATAATAAGAATTGCGTCCTTTATGAATTCTCTTTATGCCAACGATGAATTTCCATATAACGAGACACAAATTTGCGGATGGTCCTTAAGTTTGTTTCTTGGCGCCAAAACAGCTCATCGCCAAAACAATGAGTGCCAAACTGTCCATCGCCAAAAAGGTGGCGCCAATTCGTCCTGTTCCGTCCCTTCCTGCTGAACGCCAGACTGGGGTTTGAGTCCCGCCGAAACTCGTTTAGTTTCTTATCGCTGCAACCTCACCAGCCTTGTGAGCTAAGGCTGGGGTGTTTGGGATAGCCTATAGGTCAATCTGCTGAGTCATCAGCAGCCATTGCCTGGCTCTCCTTGGTCCTAGCTTCTCTGGAGAGGGGCTTGGTCGGTGAATATATGTGTATATGGTCAATCTCTAGGGCATTGTCCTGCTCTATTGGGCAATGTCACTGTGCCTTGCCCCTGCCATTCATGAGCGGCCTTTAAACCCTTAAACGGCTAAAATCACTCTCTACAACACCGATTGTACCTACTCCACATCATGGATCCTTGTAGTATCTGTATCAGTTTTTTTTTTTTTTTTATGACTTCTGATCTGTAATTCAATCATACTGTTTACTTTATCTTTTTCATCTTTCGTTTCTTGTTGATTTCTCTATATTTTTTTTTTTTTTTTCAATTCAAGTTCATTCGTTTTGGCCATTTCCGAGTATCCTCAATATTTTAGTCGAAATGTGAAAAGAAATTCAAGCCACAGCAGATAAGAGATGATTGGAAACAGGATGAAAATGAACGGAAAGATGATGAAAATTATTAGAAAGATGAAAATGAACGGAAAGATGATGAAAATTATTAGAAAGATGAAAATGAACGGAAAGATAAAGAATATTATCAGAAGATAATGAAAATTAACGGAAAGATAATGAAAACTAACGGAAAGATAATGAAAATGAAAGGAAAAATGACTAAAACTAACGGAAAGATAATGAAAATTAACGGAAAGGTAATGAAAATTAACGGAAAGATGATGATAACTAACAGAAAGGTAATTAAAATTAACGGAAAGGTAATGAAAATTAACGGAAAGATGATGAAAACTAACGGAAAGATAATGAAAATTAACGGAAAGATGATGAAAACTAACGGAAAGGTAATGAAAATTAACGGAAAGATGATGAAAACTAACGGAAAGGTAATGAAAATTAACGGAAAGATGATGAAAACTAACGGAAAGATGATGAAAATTAACGGAAAGGTAATGAAAACTAACGGAAAGATGATGAAAACTAACGGAAAGGTAATGAAAATTAACGGAAAGATGATGAAAACTAACGGAAAGGTAATGAAAATTAACGTAAAGATGATGAAAACTAACGAAAAGGTAATGAAAATTAACGGAAAGATGATGAAAACTAACGGAAAGGTAATGAAAATTAACGGAAAGGTGATGAAAACTAACGGAAAGGTAATGAAAATTAACGGAAAGATGATAAAAACTAACGGAAAGGTGATGAAAATTAACGGAAAGATGATGAAAACTAACGGAAAGGGTAATGAAAATTAACGGAAAGATGATAAAAACTAACGGAAAGGTAATGAAAATTAACGGAAAGATGATGAAAACTAACGGAAAGATAATGAAAATTAACGGAAAGATGATGAAACCTAACGGAAAGGTAATGAAAATTAACGGAAAGATAATGAAAACTAACGGAAAGGTAATGAAAATTAACGGAAAGATGATGAAAACTAACGGAAAGGTAATGAAAATTAACGGAAAGATGGTGAAAACTAACGGAAAGGTAATGAAAATTAACGGAAAGATGATCAAAACTAACGGAAAGGTAATGAAAATTAACGGAAAGATGATGAAAACTAACGGAAAGGTAATGAAAATTACGGAAAGATAATAAAAGAAATATTAGAAATATGATGTCGCGTGACAAGGCGTTATTGAACAACCACGCATTGTTGGTCAGGAAAGAATTGCAATAATGGTTTCGTACCTAAGAGAGCTAGGAGAAGAAGAAGAAGAAGAAGAAATATAAATATAAATAGTCTCTTCAGATGATAACATAACCTAAAATAATACTCTATAAGATAAGATCTTTGTTCAATATCTTGAATAGTCAACGGAGTCAAGAACTATTATTAAAAGTAGTAATAATAGTAGTATTAATAGTATTAGTTCATAAATGGATTGACATGAAAATAGTTACAGATGGTTTCAAACTATTGGAACCTACTGTAGGCTCTAAAGCCTTTAAATATGCGGCCCCGAGACTGAACAAAAAGCTCCCATCGGAATGATTGAAGATATCGATTTCAAGATGAAACTGAAGACTTTCTTAATCCACGAGTCCTTTGACAGTGACGATTTAACAGTAAATGAGCAATACGTGATATAAAATGTTGTATACTCTGAACGAACAAGATGAAATGACAGTGGAGGTCCAGTAGAGAGTATAGTTCTCCTGCTGTATAGGACCGGAAAATACAGCCGTCAAAGTAAGAGTAAGTAATGATCGACGAATATACGATACTTTGGATTCCGATTTATATAGTTATTCTGTACTGAATGAGATTCAGTCACGATTTAGTTATGCTCTCATTGACAAACAGAACAACACTGTTAGAAGAAACCGTAATTTTAATCGGAAATTCTAGGTAAAAATATACTGTTCTCAACCGTATTTTAGTAAAATACAGGCGACTGTCATTTTACCTTAAGTTTTTATTATCTTTTACGGGTTTTAAAAAGGTAAAAATCGTGGAATAAATGTTGCCAAACTTTTACTGTTTTTAATAAAAAAAAATTTTAACAGTGAAGAACTTTTAAGACTAAATCAAGGTTTCCAGCATTGATTAATTGCCCTCACTTGTTATATGCATCCCTGCCACCAAGCACATTTCCTTTTCGGGTTACGATAAGAAAGGATTAAATTTATCCGGGACCGAAGAGGATTCGGGTTTCAGTGACAACGTCTGCTATGCGGCGCCTCTGCTGAGCTTCGGACTCCTGCCACGGTCGACATGGTGCTTTCATCCTTTCCCATCCATCCCATCATCATCCTTATATAACCTTACCTCCTTCACATCCTTATCTCACTTACGAGCTTCCAACCTAAGAGCCCGTGGCCTACCATATGCAGGGCAATCTTCTAGGAGAAGGACACTCCAAAATCAAACCATTGTTCTGTGGGTAGTGCCATAGCCTCTGTGCCATGGTCATCCACTGTCATGGGTTACAGTTCTCTTGCTTGAGGGTACACTCGGGCACACTATTCTATCTAATTTCTCTTCTTTTTATAGTTTATATTGGAGATATTTATTTCAATGTTGTTAGTGTTCTTAGAATATACTATTTTTCCTTGTTTCCTTTCCTCACTGGGCTATTTTCCCTGGTGGGGCCCCTGGGCTTATAGCATCCTGCTTTTCCAACTAGGGTTGTACCTTAGCAAGTAATAATAATAATAATAATAATAATAATAATAATAATAATAATAATAATAATAATAATAATAATAATCTAAAACCAAACTAGCACTACACTTCATCTTGTCCCTTTCCTTCAGGAATATCTACATGGGGATTAAAAAGGCAACATACTTTCTAAAATGGATCTGCTACAGATTCAAGTTTTAATCCCAAACAAATTCTCTTTAAATTTTGCTATCAATTCATGCATATTAGATGTTTTAGTGTTAAATGGAATAATCAATGATATATGATGTCGTTATCTTCTATTAATGAAGAAAAATTTCATCATTGCAATCATTCATTTTCATAATATTGAATGAAAGGTATGAGGTGGTATTATTTAACACACTGCACTTACTGTTTCACTGAAGTACTGAACATTGAATTTCATCCCTTTCTTATATTATTTCCCATGAGTTTTCACTGAGAAAAGGCTGTTGAATTTTCACACTAAGTTGCAAATCACATACATCACACCAGTCTTCACTCCATTTCCGGTATCAATTGTTATTAAACTAAATCCAAGACAGGAAAAAAACGTATATTATGAACGTCTTCATGAAGACGTTTCTCCAGAAATCCATAATCAGATGTTCCCGCAGACACAGAAGCGGCTATGCACTCCGAGGCACATCTAGTGAACTGGTCGTCATGGGGCGTTCTGCCGGCACCCTCGGGGCGAACAATGACGTTCTATCGGTGGTGTCTTTTATTTTGAAGTTCACAGCCCAGTCGTCACGATAAAGACCTAACGGTGCGGAAGTTTGTTCGCGGGATCAGAAGACAGTTTTGTCATTTCTCTTGCGAATTGTTAAAGACAACGTTAGGTTAGTTACCTCACTTTCATCAACGGGAATGAAAAGTTGCATGAAACATGTTATTGATTCACTCTGGATCCATATACCAGTCACGTTAGGTTTCACTGCGGCACTTCTGGGTGGAACCAAATAAGTGAAGGTTTCTGCGTTGTGGTCACGTGACGTCCTTATTTGGTCCTTGGAATATTCCAATTATTTCTAAGATTTTTATCTATACTTTTTGTTGTTGTTAATTATTAGGTATTATTTTCATTGATCTTAAAATGCTATTATTCTTGTTGGAAACTTCCGTACTATCTTCCCAATCGGATAGTTAAATCAGTAGAACTTCAAAAGTTCAAACTCGTATGTTTTTATGTTAAACAGGCTCACAGAAGTCGTTTTATAGTTTATATATTAGATATTTGTTTTAATGTTGATAATGTTTTTGAAATATTTTATTCTAATTATTCATTACTTCTCATAACGTGTATTTATTTCCTTATTTACTTTCCTCACTGGGCTATTTTTCCCTGTTGGAGCCCTTGGGCTTATAGCATCTTAGTTTACCAACTAGGGTTGTAGTTTAGCTAATAATAATAATAATAATAATAATAATAATAATAATAATAATAATAATAATAATAATAATAATAATATTTAGAACTGTTAGGGGTATGTTTTATTATTTTTGTGTCCCATGTGAAAAGATTTCTGAAAGGATTATGAGGTAAAGTTTCAATTTATTCAAATAGAATTAAATTTTAGAAAGTACATATTTTGAACAAGGTTCCTTCAGTTCGATATTTGTTTTCCTCGTTTTTCATTATTTGTGATAAGTGCTTCTTCCTGAACCGCTCAAACATCCATTTTTGTTCTGGAAATTAAGTTGAGAGAAAATAAGGGAATGAAAATAGGTCTTTATCCCAGAAAATCAACTTCACTTCTTTTTGCTAGAAAAATTAGAAGTTAGGACTTCGATCTTCATAATACTTTGTAGAAACTCGTGATTATTTAAGCAAGTTAACTATTTGTACAAGTTGTTGTAAATGTAATTGAAATCAACAGACAAACCATAGTTATTCATATATGTTATGACCACGGCAAACTTGACTGCTTTAGTTTGAAGCGAAATATGGAGCCAACTGGAAAACCACAGATTTTAAATCAAATTTATTCATGTGGAATTATAGAATCCTCGTTAGAAATTATGCTCCAAAAACAGGGAATTACATGGAAGAATAGGTAATCACACACACACACAAACATCTCACTCAAGTGATTAAAAGTCGTCGTAAGTAGGGGATACCTCGATGGTTCAAGTCTTCGAGATCGCCACCTAACTGACAATTAATTATTGAGAAGTTTCGTGATACTTAGAAAGCCCTCTGTGTTCACATAACCGTGCGAACTGGTTAAAAAAAAAAAACTGTTAGTTCCGAGTGTCCGTTTCACAACGGAACCTTAATTGGAGATGTCGGATCGCTATTACGGTTGAAAGGATCGTTCCTTTCCTCGCTGGGCTATTTTCCCCTGTAGGAGCCCTTAGGATTATAGCATATTGCTTTTCCAACTAGCTTGTAATGATAATAATAATGAATGTTGTAATAATGAGAAAAGTGTGGGAAATGTCAGTAAAAGGGTATTTACGAGAATATTCTGATTATGAATATAATGATATATTTCTTTATATCTAACTTGCGTAATTATTCCAGGGGCATAAATAGTAATGGTATTATTTTTAAACTATATTATTATTATCTATCAAAGTTTGGCGTGATATGACGCATCCAAATAATTTGATTGAAATGGCTCTGGCGATTTTAGTTTTTACTTTATAGTGTTTAAAGTTGTCACATTTTACACCTAAATAAATTTTTCACAATCCTTACATCGATAGAAGTTTCCCCAAATTATATAGAATATTGAAGAATTAAGTCAAATTTTACGATAATGATAAAAATATAGAGTATTACCGATTGGTGCTTGGAAGAATACCATATTTTCTAATACCATAATATAAGATTTAATTGAATATTTAGATGTTTTATGCACGTGTTAGCGTGTTTCTATGGTTACCAACACATTCATATATATATATATATATATATATATATATATATATATATATATATATATATATATATATATATATATATATATGTATATATATATATATATATATATATATATATATGTATGTATGTATTATATATACATATATATACACACACATATATATATATACATACACACACACACACACATATATATATATATATATATATATATATATATATATATATATATATTACACGAATACACATACACACACACACAAATATATATATATATATATATATATATATATATATATATATATATATATATATATATATATATATATATATATATATATATATATATATATTACACACATACACATACACACACACACACACACACACATATATATATATATATATATATATATATATATATATATATATATATATATATATATATATATATGATGAGAATGGAGTATGCAATGGAAAATTAAATATCATTGGAAAGAGATAGGATTAATGACGTAGAATCATTTAAGTATTTAGGAACTATGAACTATTCATCTCTGTCAGTTACTGGTCTGTCTCGTCCGCCCCATAAAAGAAAATCTTTGCAACCAGAAAGTTACAACTTCAATGACTTCGAATGATATAAGTTCAGCAATATGTTTGAAGTAAGTGATAAATTACATTAGAAACATTTCGACAAAAGACTCGCTCGCGTGACTAATGGGCGTATATCAACATTTACCACTTGCCAATACAGGTGAACAGTAAGGAGTAAGATAATGCTTAATTGCGACAGAAGAAAACCAAGGTGGAGCAAAGACCAATTAAACCAAAGTACTGATTATATAATGAAAATAGTAACCCATATAGTTAACATACACAGTGTAACATGCAATGCTTGCAAGAACAGAGGAGCAATGAGCTAATGTTAAATTGCTAGAGACTAGTTTCCTCTTGGTAAGGGTAACTATGGTAAGCAGCTCTTCCAGGAGGACACTCCAAAATCAAACCATTGATCTCTAATCTTGGGTAGTGCCATAGCCTCTTTACCATTGTCTTCCACTGGCTTGGGGTAGTGTTCTTATGCTTGAGGGTACATTCGGAAACAGTTTTCTATCTTATGTCTGTTCCTCTTATTGTTGTTGTTGTTTTTTTTTTTTTTAGTTTTTATAGTTTATATATGAAACATATATTTTAATGTTGTTACTGCTCTTGAAATATTCTACATTGTTCATTACTTCTCTTGTAATTTATTTATTCCTTTTTTTCCTTTCCTCCGGGGGCTAGTTTTCCCTATTAAGAGCCCTTAGGCTTATGACATACTGCTTTTCCAACTGCTAAGCATTTTTGGCAAAAAATAGTGTGTTTTTCCAAAGTATCTCCCATACTAATTACTTGATCAGAATGGTACTTTGACACAGCACTCTACAGACCTCCCCCTAATTTCTGGTATTTTAATGCATTGGCAAATCTTGTTAATTGTTAATTTACTTTTGTCATAATAAAGCCCAAGCCAAGTGAATTGGATAAGAAATTAAAGCAATTCGAATACCTACACTCCCCCGTCCCTCCCCTCACCTTCCCTCCATCTGTCTAGACCCTCCTCATATCCCTCCAGTAATCCCCTTTCCTAGTCTCTCCGGCGTCGCTTACTCTACCTTTTCTGTAACCAGGAACACACACACACACACACACACACACACATATATATATATATATATATATATATATATATATATATATATATATATATATATATATATATATATATATATATATTATATATATATACATATGTATATATACATACATATATATACATATGTATATATACATACATACATATATATATATATATATATATATATATATATATATATATATATATATATAATTTATATGTATGTATATATATTAGTGTGCTACTTTTATAAGCACACATTGAGTATGTGTTGTTTAAGATGTGAAAAGCTGGATAACGAAGTACATCTTATTAGCTTTAAAAGTATTTATTTGTTAAAAACAACAGAGTTAAACATCTCCATCACTGGAGGGAGCTGGTTTGGTCAGATGACCAATTCTGGTGAAGTATAGATATGAACTGACTAAATTATCGATATCACAGATATCGTATGCTTCGTTTATATAGCAGTTTTGTCACAATCTCGGAAGACACCTGCATCCGGTGACGTCACAAACTTTCACACGCTGATGCATTGGTGTTGACGTTTAAGAAAAATGTTACATTGTTGAGGCTGCATTGTGCGTCCTGTTTATGATTTGAATGACTACAGCAAGTTCCACGGCTAGCATCTTCTTCCAAAATGACATATTGCGTCATGTGTTTTAAACATGTAATATTAACTATTACATAAGCTCGGCCAGCTATCTCAATTTTTTCACAAAAATTTAACAACAAGCCAAAACATGTTTACTAGGTGTGACTGGACATATGTATTATTCTTTGTTTAACTTTAGCCATAATCAAACGAGGACGAATGTCCAAATAGGCACATTAAAAAATAATAACAATAATGCATATGAAAAAGATATTACCAAAGCAAAGAAAAAAAATGCATGATAAAATAAAGATCATATATATGGTACATTGCTATCAAATGATTATATGGTACCAAAAAAAAAAAATAACTACTGACTTACATATGATTCGGTAACTTGTTAAAGAATAATTGTTACCTTTGTCAGAAACATAGATTAACATCATACGGTAACTAAAAAATATTTGTTACCTTGGTAAAAATTCAATTTTTTAGTGCACAAACACGAATTCCTGGTACGTACACGTACCACAGTTTCGTACATATATATATATATATATATATATATATATATATATATATATATATATATATATATATATATATATATATATATATATATATATATATATATATATATATATTTATATATAGGGCTGATATATTTTATTAGATGCCCATAGATTCTGTTATATATATATCTATTTTTTTATCTCTTTTCTTTTTAACATTCCGGCTTATATATTTTATTAGATGCCGAGAGAAAAAGTTATTTATATTTTTTTAAATGTTGTTTTAAATGTATTTTTAACAATGCAATGTAGATAATTTCTTCAATTACATATTACTAGCGTACTAACAGCTTTTCTTACAAACTATTTCCAACAATTTACTCCTTTAGCGAATGAGGTGGCCACTTCAAACGGCTTTAAACTGAATTAAATAAGGAGTTTTGTCTGGACAAGGCGAAACATTCCATTGTAGCTGCCTGCTGTGCCGTAACCTACGCCAAACAAGGATGTTCACGGCGATAAATATCACCACCGTGAGAACCAGACCTGCTAGTAGTATGGGGTGAAGGATTTCCTTATAAGTCGGTGACAGGTGGTCCCTTTCGGTAAGCTTCATCAACCGCTTTGCAACTTGTCTGTTATACGGGAGAGGGAGTGCTGGCATTGTAGAGGTCCACGTGAAGTTCGCGAAGTAGGCTCGTTCTCTGATGAGTGTCCGTAGACCAGTCACCATGGAATTAGGGGAAGTCCCGATACAACCATCTGCTGCGACGAAGATGTGGGCGAAGGACGTGGATCCGTCAGGGCATGATACATTGAAGCCGTCCTTGTCGTATCGTATCCACGAGCCATTGTTCAGTCTGCAATTGAACTCATTATTGTCAAAGGGATAAAGCTTATCCAGACAATTTTCACTTGTATGGGAGAGAGCACCGTCTAGCACTATACCTAACTCGCATGAATCCATTAAGTTTTTATGGAATTCAAATGAGTCAGCTGTACATATTTTTCTATCCATTGCGTCTGAACAGTGAGTTAATTGATTTAAGTCTTTAATGACCGTATATGTTTCCTTGTCTGGGGAAATCAATACGTGTCCTGTCAAACTGGATATTACTGGATTTGAGTGATTCGTCATGAAAGTCGGAAATGGTGATATCCTGTAAGATTGCCAGGCATCAGAAGAATCAAAGGGAATTGTAATCATAATCTTGTTATTATCAACGTTTACTGTAATTAGGCTGTAATAAAATTCTAACCTATGTTCGTCTAACAAAGGAACATAGCCTAGTTTATCCCTTCCGTTCTCCAGAATTAACTTTAAGTAATTTATAGGCAACAAATGGGGCGACAGTGCACCTTAGTTGCTAACGTGATAGCTTCTACATAATCCTTGGATTTCTCAATGAAATGTGCAATTCTGTTATGTATGTGATCTATCTTTGAATCATAATACGTTAACGTTGCCAACAAATCCTGTACTTCCATAATCTGAATGATATTATTTGAATGTTCATTTACTAAATCCATAATTTTATTGATTGAAGCTAACTGATTCCTTAGTTCTGACATAATCAATTCATCTTCATGAGTCAAGAACTCAATTTTCTTATTTTGATTACTAATTTTAAGACGATTGGAAATTCCTAAACCTAAACTTGCAACAGACCCAAAGATGTTTAATGCAGCATAAATAAACGGATTTCGTCTTTCTTTATGTTCGTGTCCTACAGTCCACATCAAAAGGTCATAAGCCAAAGATCCTGTCTCGTAAGTCTTATTTTTCAAGTCATCAGATAGCATCTCTGCAACTTTTAATGTTGATCCAAGCAAACTCTCTGTAGTCAAATGAAAATGTCTTCTATGCAACTCATCCAATGAGGCAGAAAACCTTGAAATGGCGGTTCTTAAGCTAGTGACATCATTCTCTTGAAGAAAAATTGCTTGCATATTCACTTCTACAACTACGTTGGTTGATGTAATAAAAACGTCTTCTTGTCTTTCAACTATAGTGCCATATTTAACATTTATACTTTTAGTTTTAGAGCTCATCCCACACGAGAAAAATGTCTGAGCGAACAATATCACTCCCAACAACAAAAAATTCATCTTGGAAACCTGTAACGAGAAAAATATATGTAATTACTCCTGTATTAAAAAGAAACTTTTAATCACATAAAATAAAAAAAATTTTCCCTCACTTCTTTCCCTCTCTTTTCTTTTTAATTTCCTATGTGAGCCAATGGTACTATTCTCTCATCCGTGGGTTGGGATACGTTTTGAACTCTAAACCTATTGGCCGTTAATGTTTCCAAAATGTTAAATGGGCCTTCAAACTTAGGTGTTAGTTTATAATTGAGCCCTTTTCGTACATTGATTTGAATATATACGTTATCACCCACGGTATATGTTTTAGTTGGTTTCGCTGTTTTATCATGATTCTTTTTCATTATGATTTGTGATTCTTCTAAATTCTTTCGAAGGATATCATATCGACTTATACTTGCATTTATACATTCTTTTAAAGGATTTGATAGATTAGTTGTAGGCGTTAATACATGGAAAGGCGTTCTAACTGGGGTACCATACAATGCTTCATGCGGTGACATTTTAATTGATATATGATATGAATGATTCAGAGTACTCAGTGCCGCCGGTATTGCAATATCCCAGTTGGGGTCTGATCCCCCTAGTGTTACTCTTAATATATTTAATATCTTCCTATTTGCTCTTTCCACTAGCCCATTCGACTCTGGGTGATATATCATGGTATTTATTTTCTTTATGCTAAGGAATTCACACAATGAGGTAAGAAAGTGATTATTAAATTCACCACCCGAGTCTGAGATTATCATGTGTGGAATTCCATGTTTACAAATGTAACACTCGTAAAATTTCCTAGCGCATTCAATCGCAGTTTTAGTTTTAAGCGCTATTAGTTCTGTATATCGAGTTAAAGCATCTATAATTACTAAGAGGTGCTTATTTCCTCTGTCTGACTCGTAAAATCCTGTTAACAAATCTAAATGTATTCTTTCAAAGGGTTGATTGGGCACAGGATAAGCTCCTAGGCTGACAGGTGTTTTCGTATGCCCTTTGTTTTCCTGACATGTGCGACAATTAGCTATGTGTCTTTTTATATCTGTAAGCATCGTATGCCAATAAAACAATGATTTGGCTTTCTGTGACATTAATGAGAACCCCGGGTGTCCATGTAATGGATTTGAATGCAACCAATTCAGGACAGTGGAAATAAGTGAGATTGGTACTACTACCTGGTCGTTAGTTACATGTGGTGTATTGTGGGTTTTCCTTGTCACAGTCCTACACAGAATATTATCTTTGATTATATAATTCTGCTGCTTATACTTTATATATTCCTTTTCCTTATGATTGCCTTTCAAAGCATTTATAATTGTTTCTATTTTCTGATCTTTTCTTTGCTCAGTCTGTAACAATTCAGCGCTCCAGCCTAAATCTTCTTGTTCAGATATCGTTTTAACAATAGGCATGGATGTTGATATATCTATTAATTCAGCTAAAGGCTCCGTACAAGATGACACGGGGTTGCGTGATAATGCATCCGCAATGATATTTGCTTTCCCAGGTAAATACCCGATTCTTGCGCCAAAATCTTGAATGATCAAATGCCACCGAGTTCGTTTAGGGCTGTGGTTGAAGTCTTTAAAGAACTCTGTTAGTGGTTTATGGTCAGTAAGAACCTTAACGGGATAACCGTAAATTATGAACTTAAAATGCACTAGTGAATTAACAATAGCTAGCCCTTCTTTGTCTATTACTGCATACTTACTTTCGGAAGTTCTCAATTTTCGAGAATAGAAAGCTATCGGGAAAAATTGTTTATCATATTGCTGAAGCAATACCCCTCCTACTCCTAAGTCTGAGGCGTCTGTTGCAATGAAGAATTCCTTACCGAAGTCATGAAATTTTAAGATAGGAGAACTACACAGTTCATCTTTCAAAGTATTAAACGCCTGTTGATGTTGCTCAGACCATATGAAATCTACGCCCTTCTTCGTAAGATCAGTTAAAGGAACGGCTATTATTGAATAGTTGCGTATAAAACGCCTGTAATATCCACTACAACCCAGAAATTGCTGTATTCCCTTGACATTAGTAGGTATGGGAAAATTACGTATAGCCGACACCTTATCATGGACTACTTTAAGACCTTGGCTTGACACCATGAAACCCAAATATATTAATTCTGTTTTGAAAAATTCACACTTACTAATCTTTACCCTTAAGTTATGTTGTCTTAATCTCTGTAGTACTAGTTCTAACTTACGTAGATGTTCTTCTAAGGTGTTGGAAAAGATTACAAGATCATCCATATAGGCATGCAATATATCCCCTAACAAGTCTCCAAACACTATGTTAATCATTCTTGTAAATGTTATAGGAGCACAACGTAAACCAAAAGGCATCCGTAAAAATTCATAATGTCCCCTGGCTGTGCTGAAGGCTGTGTATGGGATACTATCTTCTTCTAATGATATCTGGTGAAAGCCTTTAAGTAAGTCCAAACTGGTAAAATATTTATTCTGACCTAACAAAGACAAAATATCGTCAGTACATGGCACTGGGAATCGATCAGGGATCGTCTCCTCGTTTAGACGACGAAAGTCAACGCAGATACGCCATGTTCGATCTTTTTTCGGTACAACTATTAAAGGAAAATTATAAGGGCTGTTTGATTTCCTAATGACTCCTTCTTCTAGCATTTTACCTACTTCATCATTTATTTCATTCTGGAATTTCATAGGGAGTCTGTACGAGGGTACATAGATAATTTTCTGCTTGTCCTTTAACCTTATTTGATGCTCGATCACATCTGTTTTTCCTAAGGATCCATCCGTAGTGGAAAAAACATCATGATATTTAGTTAAAAGTTCAAAAATTTTCTGCTGAATTTCTTCGTCCTGAATGTCCTTATTGATTTTATTTTTAATAGATCGCAAAAGGGATTCATCCGCAACTGATTGAGAGTGATTGATTTCAGCAACGGTAAGAATACGATGTTTATAAACTTCTACATCCAAGATATGTTGATTTTTGTGAATTACTAAAGTGTTATTTAAATGATTACAGACTTCAATATTACATTGTTGATGTGAGCCTACTGTATAAATAGCTTATGTGACAGACAATCCGTTAGTTTTCAAAGTATCGGAAAAGATTAGTATTTCAGATCCCGGTAATGTTTTCTTTATTTGCACTATTGAATTCGAAGGTACGTTTGGTTCGATAGATTGTGTGCAAGATGATATTACGGGTGAACGAGAATTCTGCTGGGTCGCGTATATTATTTCTTTATTAGTGAGACAAGTTATTGGTTCTTCAACGTACGTTATGGTTACATTTGTCGTCTCCTTTTTATCCAAAACTGATTTTAAGGTATTAGAAGACTTATAGAATTTCCCTTTGATATACACGCCGTGCTTGGCAGGGGCTAAGATAATGTTTTGATTTCCCATAGATGGGTATCCTATAATTACCGCTGGATACATATTAATGTTTTTTACAACAACAAATGTATCGGCAAACGTGCGTTTACCGACTTTGAACTGAACATGAGTTATGCCTATGACATTTAATTCATTATTTCCTATACCCAAAAGTCTAATTCCGGATTTTTCAATCGGAAAGTTCGAAAACAACAAATGATGTGTCTTCAAATCCATGATATTACGTGGACTACCAGAGTCAAAAAATAACGTAAAGGATTTGTGTTCTAAATTTACAGCATATAAGGTTGGCCGTAACTCATTTTGGCTTATTATTGTATGAATTCGTTGCAAATCTACGGGAGCATGCACTGTTTTACTTAATTCGGCCGTGTGTTTCATAGGAAAATCTATTGTCTCACAATTATCTAATAAAACATTAAATTGATTATTCAATACTATTGATGTTGACATGAATGACCTTGACCCAACATCACTCTCTTCCCCTCTAGAGTTAACTATGTGGTATTTGCTTTGCTCTGCACATTCTGAAAATTAGTCTGACCTTGCGAGGTCTGGTTTGACGACCCAGGCTCAGCGATATTCGAAGAAGTGTTTGTTTGTTTTGGACTCTGAACTGCATTGACATTAGGTTGTTTCTTCTTATTGTTAAAATGAGGATTTTTCTTTTTATTTCCATATGGAACTGACTGTGGAATTGACTGTGTATATCTGGGATTCTGTTGTGTCTTACACGAGTAACATTGGCTATATGAATGTGTTGCACTGTTGTGAATCGAGCAGAATTTCGTTCTGCAGTCCGCGCTTAAGTGACCTTGACGTTTGCAATTATAGCACGTCATTCCCGCTACTTGACTGCTAACTACGTTCACTGTTTGTGACTTTGTTTCATTCTTTGCAAAAACTTGAGTTAACACGGGATCGAGATCTGGACACTTGATCATGTGTTTCTTTATCTGTTTATAGACATCCAATTCCGTACTTGCAGGCGTTAGCTTCTTATCAAAACACCGCACTAAAGCTTCAGGCAACATAAGTGTCATGCAAGTTAAATACATTAATCGTAAAAAATCTTTCACAGAGATGTTATCGCTAGTAACCCAAGTGGAATGACCTAAAATGTCTTGATATTCATTAAGCCTATCAGCTATGAGAGCTGCTCTCTCAATAACATTAAGCCGATTCACAGTGGCTTGATTAAGTGTATTTCGTAACGTTAATACTACATCCAAGGCTTCCTCACCCCCATAGACCGCGCGTAACCTAACTTTGAAATCATCCCAGGTAACTGCTTCTTGAAATGAAACACCTCTTAAATACGCACTCGCATCCCCCTTAGAAAAATCTATAAAACATTTAGCTTCTTGTAATTGTACAAAAGGGTCTACGATTTGTTTGGCATGGGCATCGACAGATGAAATCCATGACTCCACATTTTGTGGCAAGAACCCGTTGACCCGACCCTGAAAAAGAAGGATTGCTGACCTGGCATTTACAAGCGTCACAATTGGAGGAGGATTAGTCTGGCCTACGCCACTAGGTCCAGGGGTAGGGCTCACAGGGGGAGTCATGACTGCTGTATTTCTTTTCCTATCTCTTCGACCCCTTGCAATTCTATCAAAATATCTATATGAGTACAGACGTCCACTGCGTAAACGCATATGTATAACAAAATTCCCCAAACAATGTTACTAATCCCAAAACATTTCCCGAGAATTTCTGAAAGAAAAAGGAATTAGCACAAAGAGAGAAAAATTCTAGATGAGAATTCGGAGTTGAACACAGTTTCCTTTAATGAACGGAAACAAAAGATTAGCAATTCACTCACCCCAGTAATAATCGACTAATGACTTGTGATAACTACACATTACTGCCCAAACTGGAATGAATTCAAAAATTTGTACTTAGCTTATATATGGGTCTGTGTGATGTCGACACATCCTCTCTCTCTCTCTTGATGTTTTGTTAGCGATGTATCGTTCGAGTTTCTTGTTGAATGTAGTGCTTCCTGGGTATGTTTTGCAAACGTTGAACGCCAGTCCTTGGGTTTCCTAGGATGTTGATTGAAGATCCAGTTCATCGGTTTGTATTCATAACATTCATTAATGTTAACTATTTCGATGGACTATATTACTTAGTCAAAATTGTAGATTCATGTAGATAATGTTGAGTTCTTGAAGATCTTTCTCTGGTTTTACAGCTTTTATTTTGAAGTCTTGAAGATCTTTCTCTAATTCTTAGAGTTTAACCGCTGCCACCATTTATTAGTGTGCTACTTTTATAAGCACACATTGAGTATGTGTTGTTTAAGATGTGAAAAGCTGGATAACGAAGTACATCTTATTAGCTTTAAAAGTATTTATTTGTTAAAAACAACAGAGTTAAACATCTCCATCACTGGAGGGAGCTGGTTTGGTCAGATGACCAATTCTGGTGAAGTATAGATATGAACTGACTAAATTATCGATATCACAGATATCGTATGCTTAGTTTATATAGCAGTTTTGTCACAATCTCGGAAGACACCTGCATCCGGTGACGTCCAAAACTTTCACACGCTGATGCATTGGTGTTGACGTTTAAGAAAAATGTTACATTGTTGAGGCTGCATTGTGCGTCCTGTTTATGATTTGAATGACTACAGCAAGTTCCACGGCTAGCATCTTCATCCAAAATGACATATTACGTCATGTGTTTTAAACATGTAATATTAACTATTACATATATATATATATATATATATATATATATATATATATATATATATATATATATATATATATATATATATATATAGGCTATATATATATATATATATATATATATATATATATATATATATATATATATATATATATATATATATATATATATATATATATATATATATATATATATATATATATATATATATATATATATATATATATATATATATATATATATATATATATATATATATATATAGTATGAGAGAGAGAGAGAGAGAGAGAGAGAGAGAGAGAGAGAGAGAGAGAGAGTCGCTTCCAACATATCTAGCGTCTTTGTGTTTATGATATAATAAGGAGGTCCACATTGCAACTTCTTTACCACTTATTACCCAATTTCCTATAGTAGCATAAATTAAATGTAACCGCCGTCGATAGATCAGCTATGAGGTATGGTATGGAAGCCACAATTACCTTATAAGTTCTTTATTTCCAATATTCTTTATATTATTTATTTCCAATATTTTTTATATTGTTTTTTTGGGCTCAGGCCATGTCGTCGTGATGGAAGTTCCTTCAAAAGTAGCTTCCTAGTTATATTTGACTACAGTGATATATCCCAGAGAATTTACCAAAGGTATCCAGAATTCTAACTCCTGGAGCGAATATCCCTTAAAATTTTACGAAGGGATATCGCGTAATATCAGAGAACGTATTCTTGAGACGTCTCATGGCTATCTACGCCCCCAAAAGAGCTTTCACTTCGAGGGGAAAGAGAAGCAAGAATAAGGAGAGTCGTTAAAGAGACAACGCTCCCGACGCTCCCTACTGCTCTGCAAATAGTGCGCCACTCCGCCACCGCGAGGTGCCACCAAGTCATTCTTTCTATTATAGCTTTGTTTGACCGGTGTTATCCCGTGTTCTCTCTTGCTATTTTGGAGTTTTTGGACGCTATGATGTCTTCACCAGCCTCATCAGCTTCTGGAAAGTTAAGTAATATCTTTATTTTGTGTAAATGTAAGCTCTTGCCAGTTTTGCTTTTCGATTGAGATCGTAATTAACGTAACGAGCTGTTGCCAGCCGGACCATCCATGGACGCGGTCGTTCTTTCTGTACATTTAGATAGCCAGAACGACCCTTTCCCGGCATTATACGCTTTAATAACTTTAGCTATTTAGAAATTTAGCTAGGGATTCTTATATTATGTCATTGTTGTCGTGGATTTGGCTATTTATTTCGAGCCTCACGAGTGCTAGGCTTCCTAGCCTAGGCACCTACACACTTCATGCATGATATAACCTTCCTGGTAAAGTTTTATTGAAGCACAGGCAATATTTTACACATTTATGATATTACTTAATTATGCTTTCCTCTTCCAAGATAGTATACAGAGAGTTTCGGTGAACGATTCTCAATGCTCCGAGGCTACTAGCCTAGGAGCTTTAGTATACTTTCATACATGTCCCCATTGCTCTTGTATTGTCTTTTAAGGGGAGACTGACACCTCCTATACCTTTTAAGTCGATACTAATCTCCTAGGAGATTTAAGAGCAATCCCCCTTCCCTCTGATTAGCCTAGGCTATTCTCAGTTTTCCTTGCTGTGAACAGAGTTCTGGCTAAGTTTTACTGAGACATTCCGTTTTCTTTCTCCTAACCACTGAGTCGGTTTTGAGTTTAGAACGGGACATCAGAGTATCAGTCTGTGTTAGGCATCTTCCTGTCTTGGCGAAATGATTTCCCATGTCAGCTTAAGCTGCTCTTACAGGAGGCTAGACCTCCCTAGACCATACTTGGGGGTTTTGTATGACAACTCCCCCTTCCTTGGCCTAACAGACAGTCCTGTGCTGGTAGACCCTAGACCAAAGAAATGATTTCTTCACTGCTTAAGGTCTCTGACACGAGATTCTGTTCTCCTGTGAGATTGTGTCCTACGGACGCCCTCTCCCTTGACTTACCCAACCTGGGGAAATGATTTCTCCTACCTGAGGTTACTCCATGAGACCAGAATCCATCAGGTTTTTTTTTTTTTTTTTTTTTTTTTTTTTTTTTTTTTTTTTTTTTTTTTTTTTACCCTAACCCTATCGTGAGAGCTCTCATCCTAACAGCTATAGCTAACCAGATGGTTTACAATTCATCCTCTTCCCACAGGTTGGGTTCTTTTCCTACTTACATAGGTTTCACTTACGGTGAAGAGGCTCCTAAGCTATTCTAAGAGGAAAACCTAACACCTTACAAACTAGCCTTAATTCTAAGTTTTGGAGATGTAGCCTTCATACTGATGGTACACACAATCTGCTGCCATCTCCAACCGGCGACCATCTCCACTCAACGGATGGCATGTTCGTTATCATCATCCGTAGGAACGTCTGATGGTCAAGCTTCATGGCCGACGGTGCTAAGACACGTCTCCTCCGCCCGACATTCCCATGTAGTTGGCGTATATTGCCAAACCACCTTCCAGTATCTTTACCGTCAATAGGTCCATATCGTCTAATCGCATATTCAACTTCTGGCATAAGTTGATGGTACCCCTGGACAGCACCCCACGCCAGTTACCCGTAATGGTCTTTATTTGAGGTACTGCCGCCGTAAGGTCTTGAACGGCGTTCTTTATACAGGCGTTGTTATACTTCTGTATCTTCATCCTTTCGAAGTAGTCGAGGGGTCCCACATTAGCGTCGGCATTAGCTTGGCAGTCGACTACTACTGCCGTCGTGTCTTTCCAGACCACAAGGTCTGGTTTCCTAAGCCCAGATGTCGTAGTGATGTGGGGTTCATCAACTGTGGAAAACCCTGCTTCTTTGGCCTTCTTGTTCACGAAGCACTTGATGTTATCGTGCCTCTTTATCCTCCAAGGTTGGACAGCTGGACACACCTGAAGAATATGGTGCAGGGTACCGGGGACATTACAGCCAAGATCGCATCGGCTGCTCCTCTCTCTGCCTCTGGCGCTTCGGGCTGTTGTTGTTAAGATTCCCAATTTTAGCTTCAAGGCATTACAAAAGGTGCCCCCCCTCATCAGGCGCGTTGCAGAGTCCAACCATCTGGGCCGCAGACCAAAGGGCGCCTCCTTAAGCCCGCAACCATCTACTGATTGGTAAAGCCGTTGTCCCCAGTCCGTGCTGGCGGGAGGCGGATGTTCTTGCCATTTCTCAGCAGCTAGTCCCGCCACCAACGGGTCTGGGGATCCGGCCAACCTTCCATAGCACTCATGCAGGGCTATTGGGATACCCTCGGCAAAGTTAAATATGCCAAGTCCTCCTGCTGCTGTGCCTGCATAGTATGCTCCAATGGGAGTGTCTCCTGGTAGATGGAGACACCTCCTCAAAAACTTCCTCACCTGGTTGTCGATGTTGTTTAGGTGGTATTTCTTTAAGTCCCCATGCACGGCTATGTGTTTGAGCCGGGGTACCAACACGTTTTTCAGGGCCCAGAATTTCTGCTGGGGTTTCATTGGCGCTGATTGAAGATTTCCTAGTTCATTCTTGGCCTTGCCTATCAGCTTCGCCCCATTTATGTTAACCACGAGTCCGACTTCGACCCCAAGGTATTTGTAAAATCCGTCGGGACTCGTGGTCGGGATGATGGTATCTCTGTACATAAAGGGGCGGGTATCCACGTACCAGGTCTTCCTTGTCCTATCACCAATGATACCGGCCATGGCGCACTTCCTCAAGCCAGGCTCCAGTCCCAGCTTTCCTGCTTCATCAAGTAGATTCCTTACCGCAGATGACAATCCAGTTCTTGTAGCCGCCACCACCACGATATCATCAGCAAAAGCCAAGTATTTAATGCATACTCCTCGAAGTGTTGCCCCTACACCATCGGGGAGCTTCTGGAGCGCAACATCTAGGGCTAAGTTAAACAGCAGGGGAGACAGTGGGTCTCCCTGCATAACCCCTCTGTTAATGTCCACTTCCACACCAGCTACCTCCGTGTTGATACTTGAGTAGAAGTTGGCGAAGTAGCTGGTGGATTCGTTGTCAAGGCCCGACGCTTTGAGGGTGTTAAGAAGCGCCGGGTGGCCAATGGAGTCGAAAGCCTTCTTGAAATCGATGAATGCTATGTACAGATTCTTCGGCTCCTTCTTGGCCTCCTTGATGAGTTCCTTTAGGATTAGAAGGTTACTGCTGACCCCCTCCTCGGCTTTAAAGCCCTTCTGTCTAGTCGAGGAGAGAATGCGCTCCGCCAGGCGCTTGACCAAGATCTTATGCCGTCCTCTTGTCACAACTGATGTTATCGTTATGGGTCTGAAGTCCCCGGCCTCTTGAGGGACGTCTGTCTTGGGCAGTAGGGTCGTCCTTCCTCTAGCCCAATCCTTTGTGGCTATCTTCGATCTTAGGATTTTGTTGTAGAGATCCATGATGGTTTCGTTGGTCGCCGCTCTGTAATCGGCCGCTCTCACGCCGTCTGGGCCCGGCGACGTCTTGATATTAGTCCTCTTCTTACACGATACAATGTCCTCTAGGGACACGGGCTCTATAATGGTGTGCTGCTGTGTCGGTTCCTCATACATTATAGTGCTGGCTGGACTCTGTCTCCCAAACAAAGAAGTCCAAAAGTCTGTCGTACCAGGTGGTAGGCACGGGTTTGCCAGGGGGTCCTTGCCGAGGATGGCGTTCTGGGAGGCTCTTCCGCGATTCTTGGTCCACTCGCGTTGTGTAGCTGCGTACTCCCTCCTTCTTCTTATCCTTCTCGGTAGTGCTCGGTCCTGGTGTTGCAGCTCCCTTATCCTGGATGGTCTCAGAGGTCTCCTTACGAAAATCCTGTCCTTACACTCATCTATCGTCTCCGGTGTTACTGCTTCATCCGATGTTTCCTCGTCGCTTGTACTAGATGGTGATGATGATCCCCAACTCTCGTCTGGATTGGACGGGGGAGATCCGCCGTGGTCTGTCATCCTTCCATCCAGGGTTCTTACCACGGAGTCGTAGTATGCGTTCATTCCGTCCTCGGCTTGTGTGGTGTCCTCAACTGCTGCAAGGGGGACGCCGGGTTCCGCTGGGTCGGTTGCTCCTCTCGGTTGATCTCGTGTGTCGTCGTAGTCGGTTGTCCGTCTTCAGGGCATTGTCCTCCTTCTTGTTGGTATGTTGTCTCCTCTTCTTGACTCCTGCGGTTCCACGGCGCTAGCAGATGATGGTTCCCCACGTCGTCTTCTTCTTGTGATCGCCTCCATTGTTGGTGGTGTGTCCTCCACGGTGATCCTCGCTGATGTGCTGCGCTGGTCCATCGGTAGAGGTGATGCTTCGCTCTTCTTCTTCTCGTGCGTACAGGATGCAATCTTCTCCTTATACCTCGCAGTCTTCCTCCTAGACCTAATACTTTCCAAGGTCTTCCAGGGCAAGACCGCGGCTTTTAGGCTCTTGTTGATGTGGGGGTCATCCTTGTTCGCAAGCTCGTATCTTAACATTGCGTCCTCCTCATCAGAGTTCCACCCCGGTCTCCCCCCCACATGGGTTGCCAGGTTAGCTCTGACAGGCTTCAATACGTCCATTTCGGTATCTCCTTTACACTCCTTCTCCTGGGCCTCCCTTAGGATGTCCTGGTAGGCCTTTGATTTCCTTTTGCCACATATACTGTCTGTAGTCCTGTTGTTAAAAAGGCGCTCCTTGATTATCTGATTTATGAATGGCTGCCCTGCATTCTCCACCTTGAATGCTGCCATCATCTTTATTTCCTCGAGGGACCAGAGCTTGTTTCTTCTTTCGTCGATTCTTGTGACGTTGGCCTCGTGGAATTCATTTGCATGAGCCTTCCTCTCATGCAGTCTCCTGCCGGCGTACGACTTGAATTTCCTTCTGCATATAGGGCATGCGGAGTCCCTCTCAGCCCCGTCGGCCATGCCTTGGGCTTCGTTGTTCAGCCCACTAGCAAGGCTTGGGCTAGTCCCGGCGACAGAAGCACTCTGATTTGGAGTGCCTCCGTTGGCGGAGGGTTGACCTGGCGCCGGTTTACCCCTGCTCCAGGGGTTGAGCGTCCCACAACCTCCCCCGAAGGGTCGGCTGGGTGGGTTGGATCCACAGGCATGCGGATGGGTCGCTAGCAATATACTATTGCTACCGCCTTCCCCTGTCTCGGATGACTTTGAGACGGAGCTGGTGACTTAGCAAGGGGGACCTAAGGTTCGTGATTGATCCGACTCTCGGTTGCAACTCTCAGATTCCCCTCCCCTCTATCTCTTTCGTGTTGAATGAACCAACACCCTCCTGGCCATCGTTCTACATTGACCCTAAGGGTTATTGTAGGATTGGCCTGAGGTTCCCCGTCTGCCGCCTGCCAAGCCGGCTGCCGGCGGGTACCCTCATATTCTTTAGAGTGTTCTTCAGTCCTCCCTCGGACTGCATTCCATAGCCCTTATGACTGGGATATGGTTGGGTGGAAGCCCGAATTTAATTCCCCCTTCCATTTGAACCCTCATTCTGGATGCAGGCCGGCAAGGCTGAGCCCTTGCCTTCCACCATCCTCTCTTTCCCTCCTACTTTCGTACTGGGCCTTGTCCATTGTCTGCCGGCCAGCAGTTGCCCTGCCGCCGCTTACTGGGAACGTCGTTGACCGACAACCCAAAGACAATAGACATTCAGGGACCGACTGCCGGCTGCTGAGTTGCCGGCCGCCCATACCTGGTCAACTGCCGCCGGGTCCCTTTGATGGAAGGATCCTCGGCTGCCGGCCGGCGGTACCACTGCCGGCCGGCAGAACCAAAGAACCGCCACTGGCGGCGGCTGGCAGAGCCACTGCCGGCCGGCAGAGCCGTTGCCGACGGTCTAATACCCAATTTTATGAAGACAATAATTGCCTTCAATAGCCCAGAATAGGCCGGCATGTGCCGGCTTGCCCGGCAGACACCGGAAGGCCCGGCAGGTGCCAGCAGGTCCGGCAGGTCCGGCAGGTGCTGGAAGGCCTGACAAGACTGGCAACCTGTTACCAATCAGTCAGTGCCGTAGCCCAAAGTTTTTCCAACCTACAAGGTGCTTCATGAGCAGCCTATTGTGAGACCATCACATATAAGAGAGCGATTCTCTCTTCCATTAATGGTTATGATCCATTATTGTCCTTAATCCCCAATATTGAAACTGGGAGAGTGTGTCAAAAGACACTTTATATCATAGGATATCATCTTCCCCTAAGAATTCTTAAGAATTCTACTTTCAATATTGGAGGAGGTCATAGCAATTGGCTGGACAGGAAACACATGTAGGTGTTTTTCCTATTTATAGCTTACCCTATCCAAGCTAATATAAATTATATATGTATGCTGAAATCTGAGAATTTCACCGAATACTTATATGCTTTTCTTTCTTTACAGGAGGAGCATCCCGAGTGCGGGAATAGTTTTTGCAGGGTCTGTAGTAAGAACGTCTACGGCCACGACATTTGCAGGGCCCATGCTCGCTGCGCAGTCACCAAGGGGGCTCTCAAGTACTGGGACCCACAGGTATGTACCGTTTGTGAAAAACTGGTAAGAGAGGCTTTTGATGATCAAAAGTCCACTGAGTCAAGGGACGCAGCAAGGGAAATGCTGCGGAAATGGGTTAGAGGCTTCCAGAAGAACACTTCTGCCCACTACCTTCCTAACGAAAAGATGAGGGCTTGTCTTTTCCCTAGGGCATCTTCGGATGTGGTTATTCCCCAGGATCAGCCTGAGATTCCCCTGGTTCAGGTTCCGGTTGAATCTGAGGTTTCGGATGCCTTAGAGAGCATCCAATTAGAGGACAACATGTCAGTTGTCTCAGAGGAGACTGAGAACAATCTCCTAGTGGAGGAATCGGATCAGGCGGATGATGTTCCACCTGAGACAGAAACCGAGAAAGCCGAAACGATTTCGGTATCATCGGCCACAGTGAATGAGCTGGTGCCTTCGACCTCCTCCACTGCACCCCAACTAGATTCTATCACGAGTACGTTGCACTCGTTGTTGTCCATGGTGCAGGACATTCAAAAGAAATCATCCGAGAAGGAGGCTTCTCTTCAGACTGAAATGCATCAGCTAGTTGCAACACGTTTGGCCCCAAAGAAGCTAAACGTTAAGGATCTCCCCGCCTTCTCTGACATTAACCCCTGGAGGTACGCAGAGCACATGCCCATGTCGGGGGGGAAGATCTTCCTCTCAGAAAAACTGGGCACTGTCTCAGTGGAGGAAATTGAGTTCTGGCCCAGCAAAGGGGCCTACCCGGATTGCTATGTCCGTCTTAAGATGGAACCTGCATCCAAAGAGGAAACAGAGCCGAAGGAAACTATTGTCCTTGAACTCTCTAAGGCTCAGGCCTTATATACCACCACCTTAAAAGAGAGGGCCTTTACTAGCTATAAGGTGCCGGCTCTCAGCAAGAAGCACCCGTCCTTCATTGCTGACCTTAAACGTACCTTTCCCTTTATGGACAAAGGTCTTAAGGCAGCCTTAAAGGCAGTTGAGGCAGGGATACCGTGCCCTACACTGGAGGAGTGTAGACCCTTCTCCCTTGCCTTTCCATTAGACGATGCGGACTGGAAGGATGTACACAACACCTTCACAGTTGGGAAGCTGGAGGCAGATATTGCCGGACGACAGTTCGGCGAAGACCTCCCCAAGCTGTCGTACTTTCTCCTGCGTAGGGAACAGGAGACAAAAGAACGTCTTGCTGCTTCCTTGTCTCTGCAGACTGGCCTGGAGACAATGGCAAGCATCCCAGATACCCCGGACATGTACATGGTCTTCGCCAAATCCCATTTGGCGACAGTAACAAAAGACCTGTACAACTTTATTAAAGCCCGAAGGGCTTGTAGAGAGTCCATGTTCGCCTCGGCTGCGGTGAGACACGAACCAAGGAAGCTGATAGCTTCTAACATCTGGGGAAAAGACCTCTTCCCAAGTGAAGTGGTCAAAGAGGTCATGGACAAAGCCGCCACTGAGAATAGAAACCTTCTCTCTAAATGAGGCTTGTCCTCTAAAAGAAAATCTTCAGCTGACGAGGGTCCCCAGCCGAAGAATAGACCAAAACGACCTAAAGTGCCCTCTTGGCCTAAGCAACAGCAAAAGCTTCCCGTGGCCACGGTGTCCCAGACGGTGGCACAACCACCCACCACTTTCCAACTGGTGCCCCAAACACTAGCAACTCAGTCACCAGTGTTCACCCCAGTGTTTGAAAGGCAGTCTACGACCTTTCGGCCGAAGTCTCGAGGTTCCTTTCGAGGTTCCTCCAGAAGCCCCTCCAGAGGTAGGGGCAACAAGGGTGGACGTGGCCAAGGAGGTAAATCCTCCACCCAGCACTCAAAGTGAGATGCTACCGGGATCGTTGGACCTTCGATCCCTGGGCCCACAGCCTAATCAAGAACGGACTAGGGTGGAGTTGGAGCTCAACTCTACCAACCTTCCCTCAATTCTTCCAACACTCAACCCCCATATTGGAAGAATATGTTCAGGAACTCTTGAGCAAAAGAGTTATAAGGAAGGCGAAGTCTGTCAGATTCCAATGAAGGCTATTTTGTGTTCCGAAGAAGGACTCGGAAAAGCTCAGAGTAATTCTGGACTTGTCACCACTCAACAAGTTTATAGTGAACTACAAGTTCAAAATGCTGACGCTTCAACACATCAGGACCCTGTTGCCCAAACGGGCATACACAGTCTCCATAGACATGACGGATGCGTACTGGCACGTTCCAATCAGCCGTCAAGTTTCCCCCTACCTGGGATTCAAACTACAAAGAAGACAGTATGTTTTCAGAGCCATGCCCTTCGTACTGAACATACCTCCAAGGGTATTCACCAAGCTTGCGAATGCAGTCATTCATCAACTACGCCTAAAGGGAATCCAGGTGGTAGCCTACCTGGACGACTGGCTGGTGTGGGCAGCATCCGAAGAAAAGTGCAGGCAAGCCTCCAAGGAAGTGATCCAGTTCCTGGAACACTTGGGATTCAAGATCAACTTGGCAAAATCTCAACTGTCTCCAGCTCAAAAGTTTCAGTGGCTGGGCGTCCACTGGAACTTGCAGTCGCACTGCCTTTCCATTCCATCAAAGAATAGGAAAGAGATAGCAGGATCTGTCAAAAGCCTTCTTCGGTCCACAAGGATATCAAGAAGGCAACAGGAGAGAGTGTTGGGGTCTCTCCAGTTCGCCTCAGTGACAGATCCAGTATTTAGAGCACAATTAAAATATGCATCAGGAGTCTGGAGAAAATACGCATCAAACGCTCGAAGAGATCTACAAAGACCGATACCAAATCGTCTGCGATCCCTACTCAAGCCATGGTCGGAGGCCAAAAACCTAAAGAACAAGGTTCCCTTACAACCACCTCCACCGTCAGTCACCGTTCACACGGATGCCTCGAAAGAGGGGTGGGGAGGTCACTCTCATCATCGGAAAGTCCAAGGAACCTGGTCTCCCCTCTTCAAAACCTTCCACATCAATTTCCTGGAGGCCATGGCAGTTTTTCTTTCCCTAAAGAAACTGAAACTCCGCTGCTCAATCCACATCCGTCTGGTTCTAGACAGCAAAGTCATAATGAGATGCCTAAACCGACAGGGCTCGAGATCGCCTCACATAAATCAAGTGATACTAGCCATCCTCCGCCTAGCGGAGAAGAGGAGATGGCACTTGTCAGCAGTCCACCTTCAAGGGTTCCGCAATGTGACAGCGGACGCTCTATCCAGGACCAAACCGATAGAGTCAGAATGGTCCCTAGACGCAAGATCGTTCTGATTCATCTTACGCAAAGTCCCAGGACTGCAGATAGACCTCTTCGCAACGAGCAACAACAACAAGAAGCTACCCCGGTATGTAGCCCCGTACGAGGATCCTCTAGTGCAAGCAATGGATGCGATGTCCATAGATTGGAACAAATGGTCGAAGATCTACCTATTCCCTCCAACCAACCTTCTGCTGAAAGTCCTCGACAAACTGAGATCCTTTCGGGGGACGGCAGCAATAGTGGCCCACAAGTGGCCCAACAGCGTTTGGTTCACCCCGGTAACGGAACTACGCCTGAAACTGATCCCGTTGCCGGACCCAGTTCTGACTCAGCAAGTGCAGAAATTGACTGTCTCCGCTTCATCGGTGAAAACCCAGAACCTTCATCTCATGATTTTCTCGCCTGAGCGGTCAAGAAACGGTTCGGGATTTCTAGGGACAGTATTAACTTCCTAGAAGAATACAAGTCAAAGTCAACAAGAAGACAATATGAGTCTTCCTGGAAGAAGTGGGTGGCCTTCGTCAAGGTGATAAAACCTAAGGAGATTTCTACGGACTTCTGTTTGTCCTTCTTCATCCATCTTCATGAACAAGGTTTAGCAGCCAATACAATTACTACATGTAAATCCGCCCTGGCCAGACCAATGCTTTACGCCTTCCAGGTAGACTTTTCCAACGAAATCTTCAACAAGATCCCTAAAGCCTGCGCTAAACTTCGGCCCGCAGCTCCTCCTAAGCCCATTTCATGGTCTTTGGACAAAGTTCTTCATTTAGCATCAACCTGGAACAATGAGGATTGCTCGCTGAAAGACTTGACTCAGAAGGTGATATTCTTATTTGCACTAGCCTCGGGAGGCAGAGTTAGCGAAATAGTGGCCCTCTCGAGGGATGATGGCCACATCCAGTTCACCGACAATGGAGAACTGAACCTCTTTCCGGACCCGACGTTTCTCGCCAAGAATGAGCTGCCCACTAAGAGATGGGTTCCCTGGAGAATCTGCCCTCTGAAGGAAGAAGCATCCCTCTGCCCAGTGGAATGCTTAAAGGTCTATCTTCGTAGAACTTCAGACTTTAAGGGAGGGCAGCTTTTCAGTGGAGAGACTTCCGGTTCAACGTTATCCTTGAAACAGATAAGGGAGAAAATCACCTACTTTATTCGCAGAACGGATCCAGACAGTACACTCGCAGGTCATGATCTGAGAAAAGTTGCCTTGTCTCTGAATTTCTTCCAAACGATGCCGTTTGAAAGCCTTCGTGCTTATACTGGATGGAAGTCCTCGAGGGTCTTCTTCAAGTACTACGCAAAGCAATTACAATAAATTAAATTTCATGTGGTGGCGGCGGCCAGTGTAATAAAACCTGCTGCTTGATTACTGCGAAGAACAGTGCACTATCTGGGACTTATAGTGAAGGGTGTACATGATAGACTCGTAAGGCACATCATGTTGAGTTTTGTGTTTAGGTGATGACACTATAGACTGTTCTCCCTACACAGGTGACATTAAGCATAATAGACTGACACAAGTGCCAGGCATTCTTATATGCACAGTGTTCCTAGTAACAACAGAATGTATAGTGAAATTTTTATATTTCCCTTAGAGTGGCTAATGTTTTCCTTTTCAGGTAAACCCTATTTATTCCTGTTATTACTGTTTATGCTCTTATGCAGAATTATTCAGCATACATTGTAATTGAATGCAACCATGATTTCTATTTTTGTAATAAACAATAGAACGAATCTTTGCGTCTCTTTCGCCGCAAATATTCCAGTGTATGTATAAGTCAGAGCATCCTTGACTCTTTTGATATTTAAGTAAATATCGGAACTAAGAGTCATATTGTTCCAGGCAAACAGGTAAGATCTTATTGTACTAGACTGTTCATTTTACTGTTTAAGGTTTCCTACACGTCCATCTCTTTATCGACAGACCCGGGTGGTACAGTAACCTGTCCAGATCAATACCATCCTAGTACAGACTATGCTTTACGTATATGAGGACACTAATATACAAACTGTTTGCTAGATTGTTCCTTGAACTCACAATCCTCAGTTTTTTCCTCGAGTCTACCCAGACTCTTCCCTCTAGGGGGCAGGAAGCACTGACATATTTCATGATCAGCTGATTGATGTATAACGGTATCATCAAGTGTCTCTAGGTCTAAAGACCAAAAGGAAAGATTTAGCTCGAGATGAACGGTACTATTGAAAATACATAGATACATTAATGCTCTGGTACACTTCCATCACGACGACATGGCCTGAGCCCAAAAAACGGATTTTGAGCGAAGCGAAAAATCTATTTTTGGGTGAGGTAGCCATGTCGTCCTGATGGACCCACCCTCTTTTGGGACAAAAGGATAATGAATCCCTCCCTATGGTACTGTATCTGCAACACCTACAAAGCTACAAAGAAGGACTTGGTAGCGCCTCGCGGTGGCGGATTGGCGCACTATTTGCAGAGCAGTAGGGAGCGTCGAGAGCGTTGTCTCTTTAACAACTCTCCTTATTCTTGCCTCTCTTTCCCCTCGAAGTGAAAGCTCTATTGGGGGCGTAGATAGCCATGAGACGTGTCAAGAATACGTCCTCTGATATTACGTGATATCCCTTTGTAAAATTTTAAGGGATATTTGCTCCAGGAGTTAGAATTATGGATACCTTTGGTAAATTCTCTGGGATATATCAGTGTATTCAAATATACCTAGGAAGCTACCTTTGAAGGAACTTCCATCAGGACGACATGGCTACCTCACCCAAAAATAGATTTTTCGCTTCGCTCAAAATCCATTATTTCCAATATTTGTCGCCCCTTCCTTTGAAAGGGAGAGAATTTCATATCTTAGGAAGAAGCGAAACCTTTTTTTGTAATATTGCTTTGTAAGAGAATTAATGAATAGATGTGTAACTAGATGCCAAGGTTAAAGTCATTAGTTATAGAGGCACGTTCACAAAGAAAACATAGCGTTTCTTTTTTTTTCTTATTTATGTTGATAACTAAAAGAATGTTTGGAAGATTGAAAGACGTGCACGTGTTTAGGGGTATGGCTAACGGTATGTCTGATCATTTTTTGGTGGAAGGAAAATTAGTTGTAGCAAAAGAGTGGGGGAATAGAGTAGGTGGATGTAAAAGGGAGCTAGTGAGGGTTGAAGAGCTAATAAAACCGGGGGTAAAAAGTAAATATCAGGAAAGGTTGAAAATGGCATATGACGAGGTGAGAGTAAGAGAAACTGGTAATTTAGAGGAGGAGTGGAAGTTAGCAAAAGAAAATTTTGTTGGGATTGCAAGTGATGTATGTGGCAAGAAGGTTGTTGGAGGCAGCATGAGGAAGGGCAGTGAATGGTGGAATGAAGGAGTGAAGGTAAAAGTGGAAGAGAAAAAGAGGGCTTTTGAAGAATGGCTGCAGAGTAATAGTATAGAGAAGTATGAAAAATATAGAGAGCAAAAGGTGGAAGTAAAGCGCAAGGTACGTGAGGCAAAGAGGGCAGCTGACCTGAGGTGGGGTCAGGGACTGGGACAGTCATATGAAGAGAATAAGAAGAAGTTTTGGAAAGAAGTGAAGAGAGTAAGGAAGGCCGGCGCAAGAATTGAAGAGACAGTGAAAGATGGAAATGGAAGGTTGTTAAAAGGAGAGGAGGCAAGGAAAAGATGGGCGGAATATTTTGAAAGTTTGCTGAATGTTGAGGATGATAGGGAGGCAGATATAATTGCGGTTCCAGGTGTTGAGGTGCCAGTGATGGGAGATGAGAATGAGAGAGAGATTACAATAGAGGAAGTGAGGAGAGCACTAGATGAAACGAGAGTAGGAAAAGCATCGGGTATGGATGGTGTGAAAGCTGAGATGTTGAAGGAAGGGGGTGTGACTGTACTTGAATGGTTGGTGAGATTGTTTAATGTGTGTTTTGTGTTGTCAATGGTACCAGTAGATTGGGTCTGTGCATGTATTGTACCACTATATAAGGGTAAGGGAGATGTGCATGAGTGTTGTAATTCAAGAGGTATTAGTTTGTTGAGTGTAGTTGGAAAAGTGTATGGTAGAATACTGATTAATAGGATTAAGGAAAAAACAGAGAATGCAATCTTGGAAGTACAGGGTGGTTTTAGAAGAGGTAGGGGTTGTATGAATCAGATTTTTACAGTTAGGCAGATATGCGAGAAATATTTAGCAAAAGGTAAGGAGGTGTATGTTGCGTTTATGGATCTGGAGAAAGCATATGATAGAGTTGATAGGGAAGCAATGTGGAATGTGATGAGGTTATATGGAGTTGGTGGAAGGTTGTTGCAAGCAGTGAAAAGTTTCTACACAGGTAGTAAAGCATGTGTTAGAATAGGAAATGAGGTGAGCGATTGGTTTCCGGTGAGAGTGGGACTGAGACAGGGATGTGTGATGTCGCCGTGGTTGTTTAACTTGTATGTTGATGGAGTGGTGAGAGAGGTGAATGCTAGAGTGCTTGGACGAGGATTAAAACTGGTAGGCGAGAATGATCATGAATGGGAGGTAAATCAGTTGTTGTTTGCGGATGATACTGTACTGGTAGCAGACACAGAAGAGAAGCTTGACCGACTAGTGACAGAATTTGGAAGGGTGTGTGAGAGAAGGAAGTTGAGAGTTAATGTGGGTAAGAGTAAGGTTATGAGATGTACGAGAAGGGAAGGTGGTGCAAGGTTGAATGTCATGTTGAATGGAGAGTTACTTGAGGAGGTGGATCAGTTTAAGTACTTGGGGTCTGTTATTGCAGCAAATGGTGGAGTGGAAGCAGATGTACGTCAGAGAGTGAATGAAGGTTGCAAAGTGTTGGGGGCAGTTAAGGGAGTAGTAAAAAATAGAGGATTGGGCATGAATGTAAAGAGAGTTCTATATGAGAAAGTGATTGTACCAACTGTGATGTATGGATCGGAGTTGTGGGGAATGAAAGTGATGGAGAGACAGAAATTGAATGTGTTTGAGATGAAGTGTCTGAGGAGTATGGCTGGTGTATCTCGAGTAGATAGGGTTAGGAACGAAGTGGTGAGGGTGAGAACGGGTGTAAGAAATGAGTTAGCGGCTAGAGTGGATATGAATGTGTTGAGGTGGTTTGGTCATGTTGAGAGAATGGAAAATGGCTGTCTGCTAAAGAAGGTGATGAATGCAAGAGTTGATGGGAGAAGTACAAGAGGAAGGCCAAGGTTTGGGTGGATGGAAGGTGTGAAGAAAGCTCTGGGTGATAGGAGGATAGATGTGAGAGAGGCAAGAGAGCGTGCTAGAAATAGGAATGAATGGCGAGCGATTGTGACGCAGTTCCGGTAGGCCCTGCTGCTTCCTCCGGTGCCTTAGATGACCGCGGAGGTAGCAGCAGTAGGGGACTCAGCAGTATGAAGCTTCATCTGTGGTGGAAATGTGGGAGGTTGGGCTGTGGCACCCTAGCAGTACCAGCTGAACTCGGCTGAGTCCCTGGTTAGGCTGGAGGAACGTAGAGAGTAGAGGTCCCCTTTTTGTTTTGTTTCTTGTTGTTGTCGGCTACCCCCCAAAATTGGGGGAAGTGCCTTTGGTATATGGATATATGGATGTTAGAAAACGGTTATATTTAGGGGTAACTAGTCAAGATACTAACACTTCATAACGCTTTCATTTATTATACCTTTGTATTTGGTATTTGTGTTTTACCCAAAAATCGTTGTTTCTCATCATATATATATACATATATATATATATATATATATATATATATATATATATATATATATATATATATATATATATATATATATATATATATATATATATATATATATATATATATATATATATATATATATATATATATATATATATATATATATATATATATATATATATTTCTTTATACTGAAAACGGAACAGTTTACTACAATTCGGCTTAAAAACGAATTAGGAGGAACAGAATACCATGGTCCATGGATCATGTAACTTTGGAAAAATATGATCTTTCAGGCCTGTGGTTTGATTAGATCGGTCGCCATCGTAAAGGGGAAACGTTGGCCAATCGATGCCGTAAACAAAATCAGCATAGATTGCCCCTCGACATTTCTGAAGCCTAATTGAATTATCATAACTTAACAAGTGTAGTATGACTGTTAACAGTAGTATTTATCATTTACTTTCTTGTACGTGTACTTTTTTAGTTATTGATGTGTTTCCTGTTTCAGCTGCACACTTTGCACCGTAGTAAATCCTGTAGGACTATTCAATAAAAGTCAAGAGTGCTCGTATGCCTTGACTCCCTAAGTTTTGGTCTATCTTTATATTATTTTGGTGGGATGAATCAGATAATTTTTACCACATAATTGTTATTGGCTTTGAGGTTACAAACCTGTGTTATGGTGAATGTGTTCGGACTAAAGGATGAATGTTTCATAATATCTATCATACCAAGCATTTTCTTGTTGGGAGCATGACCTTTTCCATTTATTAAATGTTATCTAATGTGATATTCACATTTGATTTAGAAGTGGTTTTGTACCTTTCATGACTATCCACTTTTTAATTCCATCAACGAGAGAGAGAGAGAGAGAGAGAGAGAGAGAGAGAGAGAGAGAGAGAGAGAGAGAGAGAGAGAGAGAGAGAGAGTTACAAGGATTTTGGATGTCTCAAAGACTTTTTAGTCCATCTGCGGAGACTCCATTTGCTCTTTGGCAGAGCGATTTATTTTAAGCATTTAGAGAGTTCTTATGATATTGTCTAACTTATTCTTGAATCGTGTTACTATTTAGCACATCGGCTGGAAGTCCATTCCAAGTATTTGCTATTCTGTATGTGAAGAAATTGCCACATTGAGTGGTGTTGTACCTTTTTTAATTCCAGTTTGTATCCGTTACCTCCTGGATTGATTTGTCCAGAGAGTGAATAGATTGTTGTAATCTATATTTGTTTTTCCTCTAAGAATTTTGAATGCCTCTACTAACTGTCCCCTTAGTAGTCGAGATTGTAGATCAAATAAGTTCAAACACTCCATTCTCCATCTATTTCCAATTTGCCTTAGTGTTTGAACTAGTTTGGTGACCCTAGCTTGTACTGCTTCCGGTCTATTTATATCCTTCTGAATACTTGGAGCCCAGAATTGGACTCCGTATTCTAGATGGGGTCTTACTAGTGATGAGTAGAGCTGTAGTAGTATCTTTGTTTCTATATTTGAATTGTATATTTATATAGCCTATTAGTTTCTGCGCTTTTTTTCAGCTTTTCTACCCTGTTTAATGAACTTCAAATCCTAACTGATAATAATACCGAGATCTTCCTCCTGGTCAACACTTTCTATTTCATTACACAACGGTGAGTAATCTGACTAGGTTACTATAACCTATGTGCATGACTTTACATTTACCACAGTTGAAAGGCATTTGCCATTTTCTAGACCATTCTCCTAGATTCATTAGATCCTCTCTTAAGTCTTCTACCCTCTTAACGAGAGAATGCCTTGACTTAGTCATGTGGTTTCTTAATATTGTTGAAGAATTGTGATGGGCAAGAGGGCTCTCGAACTTGGGAAAATTGCTCCCCCAGTTCGAATCTAAATTTCTGTCTCGCCTATTTCTTCTTCTCAATATTACTTCGACCTTCTACTAATTTTATAAACTTTCTTTAGTCTTGCTGTCCTAACTTTATGAGTATTATTTCACTTAATTTATATATGTATATATATGTGTGTATGTGTATGCATATATATATATATATATATATATATATATATATATATATATATATATATATATATATGTATATATATATACTGTATGTATATATGTATATATACTGTATATATATATATATATATATATATATATATATATATATATATATATATATATATATATATATATATATATATATATATATTTCTATTTTATTTGTTGATTTATTTATTTGTTTATTTATTTTTATTTGATTTAAATGGCGTAGATATTTCCACATTCGTTGTTACTGCCTGCTTAGAGGAATGGGAGAAGGGATCACGGGGTGGGAGGTATTTGCATTCAAAGCTATACGTGAGAGGATTGCATGATCTTAGCCATCCCAAAGATGGTTTGGACCTTTTTGGTAGAACTATTCTCAAGGGTTGGGTTATTGGAATCCAGCGGGATTCAATCCTTAAGGTGGGAATCTTGTCTTCTGGTTGGAAGCCCATCATTACAAATATAGGGAGGATGATTCCATATTTTCTTGGTCTCAGTCCTAACAGGCGGGTTTAGCTTACGCCTGTGCCTCTATATCTGTTTTGGTGCTATCCTTCGGGTAGGGTATGGAGTGGACCATCTGCGAAGTATACTGTCATTCTGCAGTTAGTGGAGAATGCAAATTTCCTTTCCAACGTATGATATTTTCCTAATATTTTCAAGTAGATATACCAAACAACTAACAACACAAAAAATAAAACCCCACCCTTGACTATCAACCCTTCGAAAAATGACTCCCCATCCCCTGGATATGCTGAAACGCCCCCCCCCCCCCCGCACTGTTGACGACCTCTGGCAATTCATTCAAACAAAATTCTATTGATGACTTCGGAACTAAAAAGGACAATTCTTCCAGTACTCGAAAATCAAGAAATTTGAGCTACACAGGAAAACTTAAAATCCTGTATGTTACCCAAATTGCATTAGACACAGATTAGGATGCGATATATAAAGCATTTGAATCTTACGGCTTGGATATCCTGTGATATTCATGATGTACCATTTAATGCAATATGTAATATCATGAATAATAAAATTAATAATTTGAATATAAACGGTGCTCTGTGTGTGGGGTACCAAACGATTTCGGTGTGCACAAATCTCAAGATTGTATAGATAAAGCTATAGAGGTGATTGCGCCCTCCCAGCGAAAGCAAAAATCACCAATATGGGTTGTTGGTCAATCAATAGGGGACACAGAAAATACTTCAGGAGCTGTAAATTTCTTCAGAAGAAAGTAGGAACGATTGCACCTGGAGATATATCTCGGTATGGAAAGAATAATTTTCTCATACATGCCAAATCATTCATACAGCTCACTATATTATCCAATTTAAAGACAAATAGCGAAGATATAAAGTTGGATGTCAAACCCTACCTATATTTAGTTATGGAAGGGGGTTAGGTTCTTAATAGAGACATATGAATTTACGGAAGAGGAGAAACTGGCCATGTGTCCATTAACAGTGTGGAAGGTGCATAATTATGGTTCCTGGGACATCAATGTTTATCCTTACTTTCCCGGATACTAATGTACCTTTCCACATTGTCTTTGAAAATGAAAGGATTAAAGTTCGATCGTTTAAACAGAAGCCACTTCAATGTTTTAATTGTTTCAAATTTGGACACCTTTCCAAAGTCTGCAAAAATTAAAACATTTTTAGCACTTGCTCTGAACATCATCATGGAGAGTGTACACTTGAGGCCAGGTGTTTGAACTGTAATTTGAATCATAAATCTACTGACAGGAGTTGCCAGCAATTTAAGTTAGAAGAGGCTGCCCTCAATAAATCAAGTGCTGAACACATAAGTGTTGGGCATGCCAAGAGAATATTGAATAGATCAAGCTATGCCAAAGCACTGAAATCAGGAGGAATATTGCTGCCAGAGACATCTAAGCCACCTATTACTGCCAGTAGTTCACAAAAAGAAATATCCCATCTAGTAACAATCTGCGTGATGAGATAAGAATATCACCTCCTAAGGCTTTTCCAACTGCTATTAAACTTTTGTCACCCATCACAAAGGAAAATACTAATTTCTATCTGGCTCTATCTTTGCCTGATTTGATGGAGGTTTCACTCATAACCGAATTGTCAGGTGCATTTGTAGCGGGGAAGATGCCAAGATCTGACAAATCACCACCTTTTAATTTGAAACGAGAGAGACCTCCATGTATGATAATTTACTAGAGGTGATTCAACAACTCCCACAACCTTCTCTTACTAGGAGTTTTAATAGTAGACATCCTTTACAGGGCGATGTTTTGGCAAATACAAGGGGTAATTTTGTATCATCAGTTGTAGAGAATGAAGATGTAGGACTCCTTAATACAGGAGAGCCCACACACTTTCATGTTCAAACAGGTACCTTATCATGCATTGACATATCAATCGCAAGCTCTAATTGCCTTCTCGATTTTGATTGGAGGACATCAGATGATTGGCAAAATACTGATCATGCACCAATCATTATAAACACCAACGATGGTCCACCTTTACAGAGATCGCCACGATGGAATCTGGACAAGGCGGACTGGAATAGATAGATTTCATGAGCTAGGCAAAATTGAAAGGAATGCAGAAAACTTTATGAATATAGATGATGCCTTAGACTTGCTGAATGGAACCCTTTATACAGCAGGAGTCAATTCAATCACCAAAACAGCAAGATTATTCAAACGGCGACCAGTCCCCTGGTGGTCTTCAGAACTAACTGCTCTGCACACAGCCACAAGAAACTCTTTACCTTGATTGTGTACACGCCATACTGAGGAGAATATGATTTTATACAAGAAATGTAGAGCACAGTTCCATCTTGCCATGGAAGAAGCTAGGCGCCAGCCTTGGGTGTATTTTGTTTCCTCTTTTAACAGTAGAACACCACCATCTTCTGTGTGGAGGAAAGGAAACAAGACGGCAGGCAAATTCACCCCCAACCCACCACCAGAGTTGAAAGCGAATGATCAGTATGTGACTGGAGCAACTGAGGTTAGCATTGCATTGGCTGATCATTTCTCCCAAGTATCAAATAAGTGTAAAGTAGCTCCTGGTTACCAGTATAGAAGCAATGAAGAACTGAAAATGGTAAATTTTGCAACAGAAAAGGAATCCTACAATAATCCTTTTACCGAAAGTGAATTTGATTCCGCACTTGCTAATTACAACGATGCAGCCCCTGGTCCTGATGGAATTCAATATACAATGACTAAACATGTACCTGTTAATCCCAACTTATTCATTTTAAGAATTATTAACAGAATATGGCATGATCATAGTTTTCCAAGTGTTTGGGAACTAACCATTATTTTAGCTTTTTTAAAACCGGGTAAGGATAACTTCTTAGCAGCAAACTACCGACCAATTGCATTGACATGCTGTTTATGTAAGATCATGGAGAAGAGGATCAATGCAAGACTGGTGTGGTACCTGGAGAATAAAGGTATTTTATCACCTATCCAGTGTGGATTTAGGAAAATGCATTCAATGACTAATGTGTTGATACGATTTGAGTCCTCTATTTGTGAAGGCTCTGCTTCCAAACAGCACCATGTAAGTCTGTTTTGACCTCGAAAAGGCATATGATACCGCATGGAGATATGGTATACTTAAAACCATTCATAATTTATGATTGAGAGGAGAGCTATCATTGATCATTCAAGTATTTGTTTCACATATATTTTTTCAAGTTAGAGTAGGTGAAACTGTCAGAAAGGAAATGTCATGACGAGGGAGTTCCCCAGGGTATTGTGTTTACTGTAACTATTTGCACTAGCCTTAAATGGGATATTCTCTGTTATTCTTAGAGATATTCTCTCAACACTATTTGTAGATGAACTCCCGATCTCGTTTGCTGGATCTAGAATATTGATGATCGAGAGAAAACTACAACTCTCAATTGACAAAATTATCCCAATGGGCTGATTTGAAAGGATTTAAGTTTTCAACAAGCAAAACTAATGTTAACCATTTCTGTCGTATTCGGGGAGTACATCCAGACCCGGATATATATATATATATTTTTGGGCTCAAGCCATGTCGTCCGGATGGAAGTTCCTATAGGGTAGCTTCCTAGGGTATATTACAACTACGGCGATATTCCCAGAGAATTTACCTTAAGGTACCAGAATTCTAACTCCTGGAGCGAATATCCCTCCTGAAAGGGATATCGCGACATATCAGAGGACGTATTCTTGACACGCCACATGGCAATCTGCATCCTGAACAGAGATTTCGTCTCGTAGGAGGCGATTGGCAAGAAACGAATTCGGGAAAGAAAAAGGGGGAGCCGCTCCCAAGGCTCCCTGTCATCCGATTCGTATGCGTGCCTGGCGCCAATCCTGGCGCCATCTGTATTCCTTTTTGCGTAGCTTAACAACTCGGTGTTTTTTCCTGTGTTTCTCGCAAATCTTGGATTTATTCTACTTTTCATGGCTTCTCCGTCTTCGTCGGCCTCTGATAAGTTGAGTATAATGTCTTTTATGTATAAATGTAGGCTCTTGGTAAATTTTTGAGTGGTTGATAGGATTAATCTTTGATACAAGAGCCGTAGCCTACCAGAGGCGTCCTGGACGCTGTCGCTCGCTAGGTATAAGTTTAGTTAGTCAGAGCGACATTCCCGGTTGTTTTGCTTTAATAAATTTTAGCTATTTAGCATTACATAGGATTTCCTTCGTGCTTAGTATTATTTTGGCGAAGTATTCGCCATTCTGGCCTACGCTAGGCCATGTAGCCTAGTCGTTTGGTCCTAGTACTTCATGCATGATTTTGGTTTTTCCGAGTGTAATAAAAATTTTATTGAAGCTTTAGGCTATGTTTTATACATTTAAGATTGTGTGGAATATTTCCAAGATTGTATACGAGTGAGTTTCGGTGATTTAGGTAATCGATTCTCTTGGTGCCTTGGCTAAGTTGCTTATGGAGCCTTAGTATACTTTCTCATACTCCCCGGTTGCTTTCTTTTCTTCGGAGAAGGTATGCAATCCCTTTCTCTCTGTTTAAGCCTTGGGCTTATCCCTAAGTGGTTTTTTCCGAATTTATTTTCGATAAAACTATACTGGGGTGTTACTGTACCTTCCTGTTCCAGTAAGTCTTGTTCAAAGAGGGACAGAACAACAGAGTTTTTTAGTCTGAGTCTGTGTTTGTCTGGCTTGGGGTAGAGTCTCCCTCGCTGGCCTGACACAGACAAAGGGGGCTTAGCCTCCTTAGGTCACTACCGAAGGTTTCTGTGGATATGATTCCTTCTTTTGTGATCTACCAGACTAGTCCTTGTTGCTGTTCTCGGGGGAGGATAAGTTTCTTTCCCTGGGAGTAGCAACACCTTCCTTGCTTTGGTGCTCTGGGAGCTGGCAAGTATTGCTGGCCTTCCCCCTTAGATCTCCCTTAGGCTAAGATAAGTTTCTTGGCTGCGGGTGATCCGTAACTAAAGCAAGGTTGGTAGGACCCTCTTGTCCCTTCCCCCTCTATCTCCGTAATGGTCTAGCCATTACAGTACTGTACGTCGTTCTACATCTGGACCTAGTTTAGGTTAGGATGTGGAATTGACTTAGCCCCTTGCCGGCCGGCAAGGGTCTTATATTTTGAGTGCTGCCCGGACCTCCCTTGGTCCCTCATCCATGCCTGCCTGTAGAGCCAGACGGCATTGGTCAGGAAGCCTGAATTAGATTCTCCCCTTCCTTATATGCACTCTTTCGGATTGCCGGGCTTGGAGGTAGTGTACACTCTTATCCCGGCATCCATTCTATTTTTCTTCTAGTGCTGTACCCGACCCGGCTGCCGGCCTATGAGGCCGGCAGCCGGGCAGGTGTAGTCCTCTGGTTCTTTTGCTGCCGGCTGGCATCGGTCTTGTACCTTTGCCGGCCGGCTTATGTTAGCCCTTGTCTGCCGGTCACCAAGAGTGTGGCCGGCAGCTGGGTACTACCTTGTGTAGTTGCCGGCCGGCAGCCATTGCCGGCCGACATTGGCTGTTGCCGGCCGGCACATGCATTTGAACCAGAGTTCTGCCGCCTTATAGCTGTTAAGTAGTATACTTTAAAGCTAGTTATGGTGTGTGCTGGCCGGCACGTATCCTCCTATACTGTACTAGTATTCTTCAGTATAACATATACAGTAAGAAGAAAACTATGGTATGGGTTTTGGTACAGCACTGTGTGTTCTAACACTTTTGTGTTTTCTTGCACATCCCTTTGCTGTTGCCCTACAGATAGGAAAGTGAGTTCTTTCCTGTCTATTATCCAGGATCTTAAAATAATTGCTTAGGTGTGAGCTTCACCTGTTTACTCTGGAAACCTTGCATTGGTTACTCTAGAAGAGATTAACCATTTGATTTTATTATCTGGAAGGCTGCAACAATGGGTTGTGAGGGAAACACAAGTGTGTGTCTTTCCTTTATGAATTGTTATGCATATCCAGTGATACATAGTTCACTTGATACTCATGGAAATTTCTTCTCTTTACAGGAGGACCCTCCGAAGTGCGGAAATGTTTTCTGCAACGTCCGCAGCAAGCACCTCTGCGGACATGAGTTTTGTAGGAGACACGCAGCATGCGCTGTCTCCAAGGATGATCTCCAGTATTGGGACCCTCAGGTATGTACTGTATGCACTAACCTGATTACTGAGGCTTTTGATTCCCCTAGGACGGCGGAATCAAGGGATATAGCAAGGGAGAAGCTTCGTACCTGGGTAAGGGGCTTCCAAAAGAACACCTCTGGCCCTTATCTTCCAAGTGAGAAGATGAGGGCGTATCTTTTTCCCAAGGCATCAGCTGATGCAGTGATTCCCCAACCTCAAGAGGAGATCCCCCAAGATCAGGTCCAGGTGGACGTTGAAGTCGCGGTCGCGATGCAAGACATCCAGTTAGATGACAGGATGTCTGACGTGGACGAGCGTTTGGAAGAAGACCTCCTGGCAGAAGGTCAGGATGAAGTTCAAGCCCCGGACGTCGTAGAGGATGAGGTCGACGAGGTGTCGGCTACTCCGGTTCAGATTCTGGAGCCTATTCCCTCAACATCGGCTGGTCTCCCAGTAGAGCTGGGACAGGCCCTCTCTTCGATTGTTGGAATGATCCAACAAATGCAGAAGGAGAATCAGGAGAAGGCGGCTGCTATGGAACTGCGGATGCAGTCCCTTGCAGAATCACATGGGCCCCGGAAAAGGCTCAAATGTGAAAGACCTTCCCTTGTGCTCAGATAACCCATGGAGGTATGCTGACACATGCCGATGACGACTGGAAAGATCGTCATCTCGGATAAGCTGGGTTCAGTTCCTCTAGAGGAGGTGGAATTCTGGCCCAGCAAGGCATCATATCCGGACTGCTATGTCCGGCTGAGAAAAGAACCAGCTTCAAGGGAGGAGACAGAGCCGAAGGAGGTCATAGTCATGGACCACGCTAAGGCTCAAGCCCTACTTTCATCCTCGATGAAGGAGAGGGGCTTCTCTAACTCGAAGGTAGCTGCATTGAGCAAGAAGCTCCCTTCCTTTGTGTCCTCTCCTGCTAGAGCCTTCCCCTTTTTACAGAAAGGGTTTGCGGCTGTCCTAAAGGCAGTCGAGGCCGGCAAGCCTTGCCCCTCCCTGGAGGAGTGTAAACCCTTGTCGCTGGCCCTGCCTATGGACCACAAAGACTGGAAGGACGTCCATCTGACGTTCTCAGTGGGAAAGTTGGAGGCTGATATTGCCGGACGGCAATTCGGCGAGGACCTCCCCAAGCTGTCTGACTTTCTTTTACGAAGAGAGTTCGAGACAAAAGAAAGACTGGCTGCCTCAATGTCTCTTCAGACTACTCTTGAGACGATGGAAAGTGACCCCAAGGTCCATGAAATGTTCATGGTGGTGGCTAAGACTCACCTAGCCACAGTGACGAAGGACCTTTATGGCTTCGTCAAGGCGAGGAGAGCTTGTAGGGAGTTCGTGTTCACCGGGGCTACGGTGAGGCACGAGCCAAGGAAGTTAATCTCCTCCAACATTTGGGGAAAAGACCTTTTCCCTACCGATGTGGTCAAAGAAGTTGTTGATAAGGCCGCCGTGGAGAATAGAAACCTTCTCCAGAAGTGGGGCCTGGCTATCAAAAGAAAGTCTTCCCCGGATGAGGGTCCTCAACCAAAGAGGAAGAATATGAGAACTAGGCTACCATCTCGGCCAGCCAAGCCCTCTAGACAGCAACAGCAACTGCAATTGCCATTGCCTCCAGTGCCCCAGATGGTGGCACAAACCCCGACCACTTTTCAGTGGGTACCCCAGGCTGTGCCGGGTCAGTCCACGGCATTCACCCCAACGTTCGAAGGACAGTCTTCTTCCTTTCGAGCAAAGCCTAGAGGAGCAGCCAGAGGCTCGTCTAGGCGCCCCTCAAGGGGAAGGGGATTCAGAGGTGGTCGTGGTCAGGGAGGCAAGACCTCAGGACGGCAGTCCAAGTGAAATGATACCGGTAGGAGAGAGACTGATGAAATTTTGGGATCGTTGGACCTTCGATCCCTGGGCCCAAAGCCTACTCAAGAATGGACTGGGCTGGAGCTGGTACAGCACTCCACCCCCGTGCCCTCGGTTTTTCCAACACTCCACCCCCGTTCTGGAGGAGTACGTTCAAGAACTGTTGGAGAAAAAGGTGATCCGAAAGGTGAAGTCCATCAAATTCCAAGGGAGGCTGTTTTGTGTTCCCAAGAAAGACTCGGAAAAGCTCAGAGTCATTCTGGACTTGTCGCCACTCAACAAGTTCATAGTGAATTGCAAATTCAAAATGCTAACACTGCAACACATAAGGACCTTACTGCCCAAGAGGGCATACTCAATCTCTATAGACTTGTCAGACGCCTATTGGCACATTCCTATCAGCCGTCGACTCCCCCTACCTAGGGTTCAGGCTACAACGGAGACTATACGCCTTCAGAGCCATGCAATTCGGGCTAAACATAGCCCCAAGGATTTTCACGAAGCTTGCGAGCGCAGCTCTCAAACAATTACGCCTAAAGGGAATTCAGGTAGTAGCCTACCTGGACGACTGGCTGGTGTGGGCAGCATCCGAGACAGAATGCTTGCAAGCTTCCAGTCAGGTGATCCAGTACCTAGAGTACCTAGGCTTCAAGATCAACAGAAAAAAGTCTCGACTTTCTCCATCCCAAAAGTTCCAGTGGCTGGGAATCCACTGGGACCTTTTGTCACACTGTTTCTCCATCCCGGCGAAGAAAAGGAAGGAGATAGCGGGCTCTGTCAAGAGACTTCTAGATTCCGAAAGGATATCAAGACGCGAACAGGAGAGGGTACTAGGCTCTCTCCAGTTTGCTTCGGTGACAGACCCAGTGCTAAGAGCACAGCTAAAGGATGCAACCGGAGTTTGGAGAAGGTATGCATCAAACGCTCGAAGAGATCTGAGAAGACCAGTGCCGCCTCGGCTACGTACTCTTCTCAGGCCTTGGTCCCAAGCCAGACATCTAAAGAAGTCGGTTCTTCTTCAGCCACCTCCCCCGTCGATGACGATTCACTCAGAGGCCTCAAAGGAGGGATGGGGAGATCACTCTCATCGGAAAAAAGTCCAGGGGACTTGGTCCAAGCTATTCAGGACCTTTCACATAAACTTTCTAGAAGCTATGGCAGTGCTCCTTACCTTAAAGAATGTCTCCCTGCGTCACTCGATCCACATAAGATTGGTGATGGACAGCGAGGTGGTTGTGAGATGCTTGAATCGACAAGGGTCGAGGTCACCACCTCTCAACCAGGTGATGTTGGCCATTTTCCGATTGGCGGAAAAGAAGAAGTGGTACCTGTCGGCAGTTCACCTTCAAGGAGTCCGCAACGTGACAGCGGACGCTCTATCCAGGTTCACACCGATAGAGTCGGAATGGTCCTTAGACGCAGGATCATTCTCCTTCATTCTGAATCAAGTCCCAGAACTGCAGATAGACCTCTTTGCGACGAAAGACAACAAGAAGTTGCCCCTGTACGTGTCCCCGTACGAGGACCCCTTAGCGGAAGCAGTGGACGTGATGTCCCTCGACTGGAACAGATGGTCCAGGATTTATCTGTTCCCCCCTCACAACCTTCTGTTGAGGGTCCTCAACAAACTGAGATCCTTCAAGGGGGTAGCGGCAATAGTGGCCCACAAGTGGCCGAACAGCATGTGGTTCCCCTTGGCGTTGGAACTACAGCTGAAGTTTGTGCCGCTACCACATCCAGTTCTGACCCAGCGAGTCCAGAAGTCGACTGTCTGCGCTTCATTACAGAAAACCCGGACCCTGCAGCTTATGATTTTCTCTCCCTTGCGGTGAGAAAGCGTTTCAGGATTTCGAAAGCCAGCATAGACTTCCTAGAGGAATATAAGTGCAAATCGACTAGAAGGCAATATGAGTCATCTTGGAGAAAATGGGTGGCCTTTGTAAAGGCAAAGAATCCGCAGGAGATCTCAACAGACTTCTGCTTATCTTTCTTCATCCACCTCCATGGTCAAGGGTTGGCAGCTAACACGATTTCAGTGTGTAAATCTGCTTTGATGAGACCCATTTTATTTGCCTTTCAGATCGACCTAGGTAACGAGATCTTTAATAAAGTTCCGAAAGCCTGCGCTAGGCTCAGACCTTCAGCACCTCCAAAGCCCATCTCATGGTCTTTAGACAAAGTTCTTCATTTCGCCTCCCTGTTGAGCAATGAAGAATGTGCGTTAAAGGATTTGACACAAAAAGTTATTTTCCTATTTGCACTCGCGTCCGGGGCCAGGGTTAGTGAGATCGTAGCCCTCTCGAGAGAGGCAGGTCGTGTTCAGTTCCTGGATGGGGGGGAACTGAACCTGTTTCCAGATCCTACGTTTCTCGCCAAGAATGAGTTACCCACCAACAGGTGGGGTCCCTGGAGAATCTGCCCTCTGAAAGAAGATGCATCTCTATGTCCAGTAGAATGCCTAAAGGTCTATCTTCGTAGAACTTCAGACTTCAAGGGTGGTCAACTATTCAGGGGAGAAACATCAGGCTCAAATTTATCTCTGAATCAACTCAGAGCGAAAATCACATATTTTATTCGCAGAGCGGATCCTGACAGTACACCCGCAGGTCACGATCCGAGGAAAGTTGCCTCATCCCTAAATTTCTTTAATTGTATGGATTTTGAACATCTCCGTTCATACACGGGCTGGAAGTCTTCCAGAGTGTTCTTTCGCCACTATGCGAAGCAAGTAGAGGAACTAAAGAGATCTGTGGTAGCAGTGGGTCGTGTAGTTAACCCTACTGTTTAACTCTGCGAGGAACAGTGGTCTTAATTGGGACGATTAAGTCCAGGGTGAGTGTGTAGGTACATACTGTACTACAAACTAAATGAGGGCACCGAGTGCCCACATAGACTGTTCCTTTTTCAAAGGTGAACCTAGCATAAGTGCAGACATGTGTGCCGAGCGTTTCTAACGCTAATGTGATTGATTTGTAATACAGACTTTTATGACTTGATACCTCGGTATCTTAAAAAGGTGGCATTTAATGTTTTTTCTTTCAGATAAACAAGTTCTGTTTACTATCATACTTATGCTTAAAGTTTTGGGTTATCCTCTATATATATATATATATATATATATATATATATATATATATATATATATATATATATATATATATATATATATATAATTGTTGTTAACCTGTCTATTTATTGTCTGTCAATAAACTTGTTCTTGAGAACCTTGCGTCTCTTTCACCTGTGTCAATTTATTGGTATAATTGAGCATTTATTCTATGTACCTTATCTGGGATAATTCTAATAGAATTGTTCTTTTGTGCAAGCTATGTTGCATTGGTTTATGTAGTCCCCTAATGGGAGGACTCCGTCCCATAAAGGGACGAGGGCGGTTTTATTAGTTTCTTCCTATGCGGATATAAACCTTTGTCCAATACAAGTATTGTGCGGATTACTGGTCAATATATATTGACGCAGTGGTTCTTTACAAACTATGCTTTACTTAATATAGGGCGAGACCACTATATTAGCTTGCCTGGTATTCATACATAGGTATATGTACTCTTCGAGACTTTTCCAGAGTCTACTAGGACTCTTCCCTGTAGGGGGCAGGAAGCTCTAACATAGTTTATAGTTAGTTGAAAAGATGTATAACGGTAACATCTTAGGTCTCTAGGTCTAGTCAACCGGGGAAAAATTACCTTCGGGGAGTACGGCACGTTCTGAGAATCCACAGATACAGTAATGCTCTGGTATACTTCCATCAGGACGACATGGCTTGAGCCCAAAAAACGGATTTTGAGCGAAGCGAAAAATCTATTTTTGGGTGAGATGGCCATGTCGTCCTGATGGACCCTCCCTTGCCTTTCTAAGAAAGGGCTGTAGGACCCCTCCCTACATACAGTATCTGTAGCACCTCATGTACGCTACAAGGAATACAGATGGCGCCAGGATTGGCGCCAGGCACGCATACGAATCGGATGACAGGGAGCCTTGGGAGCGGCTCCCCCTTTTTCTTTCCCGAATTCGTTTCTTGCCAATCGCCTCCTACGAGACGAAATCTCTGTTCAGGATGCAGATTGCCATGTGGCGTGTCAAGAATACGTCCTCTGATATGTCGCGATATCCCTTTCAGGAGGGATATTCGCTCCAGGAGTTAGAATTCTGGTACCTTAAGGTAAATTCTCTGGGAATATCGCCGTAGTTTTAATATACCTTAGGAAGCTACCCTATAGGAACTTCCATCAGGACGACATGGCCATCTCACCCAAAAATAGATTTTTCGCTTCGCTCAAAATCCGTTATATATATATATATATATATATATATATATATATATATATATATATATATATATGTGCTAGGACAATTCGGTCCTGGACAATTCAGTCCCGGACAATTCGGTCCTGGACAGATCGGTCCCGGACAATTCGGTACTAGGATAATTCGGTACCAGGACAATTCGGTACCAGGCTTGTCATTTTTTAAAATCAGGAAAATATGATATTTTTATATTATATATTATGAACTATTTATATTTAATATCACCTCAATACCTAACTACTTAGTTTGGTTATTCATTAGTTGTTCACAAATAACATAAACAATCCACCAAACTATTTTATTACTAAAAGATTACTTTGGTTATTCCCTTAGTTTAAAAAAATATATAAAGAAAACGACTTTATTAGTTTCTTTATTCCAGAGTTTTTAGTCTAGTTTCACCCCATCATTCACACAATGGAGTCTTGCAACGGCATACAGTCGGAAAAAGGAAAAAGAAAATTAGTTGAAAAGGAAAACTACGTGTACCAATAACATAAAGAAAATGCTGATGGTACGAAGATATATTGGCGTTGTGAAGGGCGGACTTGCAAAGCATGGCTTCACTCAGATGTTAATTTTCATGCGCTCAAATATATTGGAAAACAAATTCATAGCACAACTGCAGCTGAAGCGAGTGCAAAAGTTGCTATTGCAAATATCAAGGAGGGCCAATCATAAGTCAAACATCTTCTCGTTCAATTTTAACAGAAGAACTAGGAAATTTAAATGAGTGTGCACTTACTGATATAACGAAACTAGCTCATATTAGTCGAAATATGAGACGATGGAGAAATATAATCAAGCAGAAAGAATGCAGTTCCTTAATGCAGTCGCTCATAATATTAAAGTTTAGATTTTTTATATACTTTTAACGACAAGAAATGTATAGTTTTTACTATTTTATTTTTATATACATACTTTTAACATAAGCAATGTATGGTTTTTACTGTTTCATTTTTTATATAATAAAGAAACAAAAAATTTAATTTTCTTTTTAATTTATCGCACAAACAAGGATAAATCAATTGGACTTTTTTGATATCTATACTAACAAAAGCAAAAATTTTCTTTTTAAAAGTAATGCTTAGAACTGATAGGAATTTTAGAAACGATAAAAATTGGAAAAATACTGTTTTTCCATATTACAAGAATTAATTGGTACCGAATTGTCCTGGTACCGAATTGTCCGGGACCGAATTGTCCAGGGCCGAATTGTCCGGGACCGAATTGTCCGGACACCATATATATATATATATATATATATATATATATATATATATATATATATATATATATATATATATATATATATATATATATCAAAGGTCAACGGAACCCATGTATAAGTGAGGCTAGATTTTTAAGATTGATTTTTTATTGTAGGCTTACATGGGTTCCTCACTTGAAAGCTTTAAAAGTAGTGTCTTGAAGCTCTGAATCTTTTAAAAGTTTTGTCCCATACATCATGGGGAGCAGAACGCAAAACTATTTCAAGATTATACAAATCTTTAATTTTTTCAAATAATAATTATGGGTGTGAAATAATTAAAGATTTTGGATTCTGGTATCAGATTGTCCACAGGAGCCTTTAGATCTTCACATATCCCAAACTTTCTCCTTGGGACCTTTACCGCAAGTCTTATATTGGTCGTTATTGGTTTAGGTAGCAAACGCTCCCTAATTCTTTAGCCTTTCAGACTGCAAGCCTTGTAAGGCAGTCAACATACTTTGAGATGCACCAAAAATCTCCTCAACTCTATGGTTTTCGGGTGAAAAAGTTATGGAACAGTCTTGATACAATTAGAAGTAAGGTGCTTTCATTTAAGATATTATCAACTCCTCCATGGAAATTACCGGATATAAATTTATGTGAAATTTTATTGATGTTAAAAAGAATATGACTGACTTAAAAGCCAGATCTTTTTTTATGGAACATGTTGCAGAACATGGGGAATCAACTTTTATATATACTGATGGCTCCAAATCTGGTGCTGGCGTTGGATTTGGAGTACTTAGTAATGGTTTTAATTGTAGAGGTGCACTTTCTCTAACAGCTTCCATGTGTACTGCCGAACTGTATGGCATACTAACCACTATTGAGAAAATAGCGTTAAAAGAGGAGGGTAATTTTACCATTTTTATTGATGCAAGGAGTGTCCTTCAAGCAACAGAAGTTTTTAAGTCTAGTAACCTTTCAGTTTTAGAAATTTTACAATGCCTTTTTATTATTGGACTGAGAGATATAATACTTCGATTTTGTAGGGTCCCAGCACCTGTAGGTTATTGAGAATTAGAAGACCGATTTACTGGCAAAGAATGCTGCATCTGAGTTGCTTCCAAGAAGGTATCCCATTTCCTGTAATGATTTCCCACTTACCATCAAGAAATTATTTTGTAATAATTGGCAACAACTCTGGGATAGTCTAGGATAGTGTAGATGGCAATAAAATGTGAGAAATAACAAATGTCATATCTCTTTGGAGGTGTAACATGATGCTCCGAATGTGGGAGACCTCTCTTTGTCGTCTCTGCATTGATCAGAGTTGGTTTATACACGAGTTTCTGCTTAATGGCCAACACCAGCCCTGTTGCAACGACTTTTTAGTACCCTTGACAGTGAGACATTTGTTGATCGAATGCCCCACTTATAGTACTGAAAGAAATAGACATCTGTTTGAGGCTTGTGGTGAGAAAGCAGGTTCATCCTTGCCAAGATTCTCGGACATGATGTGTCGTACCATACTAGTGGTATTTTGAAATTTATTTCAGAAGCATGTCTTCTGAAAGCTATCTAACGTCTATAATGATGTTTTTGCTTTTATGGTTTTAAACTGAATTACCATTTATTTATTTATTTATCTGTTTATAACAGTTAATGTCGGCGTCAATGACCTTAGATGTCAGGATGCCAGATAACTCATAATCAATCAATCAATCTTAAGGCTTCTTCGAGAGAGAGAGAGAGAGAGAGAGAGAGAGAGAGAGAGAGAGAGAGAGAGAGAGAGAGAGAGAGAGAGAGAGAGAGCAGTGTGTATGGTGATATTCCATTATTATGTCTTTCTCTGGCGATACATTTGGGATAGAAAAACTTCCTTATGTGAAAGACTTTTCACTCATCTACTGTATTGCAAATTGCATTCAGATACATGTTGAGGTATTGTTGAATCACGATATGTCCCATGTGCATCTTGTCTTGGCAATTCCACATTTCTGTTTCAGGTGTGTTTCTTTCATACTTTTGACATTCCTCGTTGTAGAGATCAGACAATGGCACAGTGCTGTCCCACAGTACAAGATGGTGTCCAACCAAAGTCTTGCGGGCAATGTCATTATATAAGTCTATATGATCTTTGTTTGTTAAGAAATTTTCGGGGCCTATCTGTTAAGAAGAAAAAAAAAAAGACAACGTCAGAAGGGTGATTAGGTTTTATTTGTACAGTATATGCAGAAGTGTATTTAACCATCATACATATGTCATGGCTATTTCTTTGTATTGTTTTCAGTCACAAGATTATAATCCCTTTGCTTTTTTATTGCGTTTTAATTCAGTTAGGTCAACCAATATATAAAGGAAAACAAATTGCTCATGTACATTTAATTGATAGTTATTTTGAAGTATCAGCATAATTTTCATTCCCACAATTTCTGGGTGCATTTTATTGACTCCAGTAGAGCAACTAGAAAAGTTTATCAAATATGTCTACCATAAAAGGGAAAAGAGACATCTATTATATCATTATTATTAGTAGTAGTAGTAGTAGTAGTAGTAGTAGTAGTAGTAGTAGTATTAGTATTATTATTATTATTATTATTATTATTATTATTATTATTATTATTATTATTATTATTATTATTATTATTTTCCAAGGGCTCCAACAAGGAAAAAATAGCCCAGTGGGGAAGAAAAATAGGAAAATAAATAAAGTACAAAAGAAGTAATCAACGATTGAAATATTTTAAAAACAGTAACAACATTAAAACAGAGCTCTCATATATAAAATATAAAAGAGATATGTCAGCATGTTCAACATAAAAACATTTGCTGCAAGTTTCAACTTTTGAAGTTCTACCGATTTAACTACCCTGTTCAACAAATTAAGATGAGATTCAGCAGTCGAAGATCAGATAGCAGAACAATATTCGAAAGAATGTAGAATGAAAGAATCAAAACACTTCTTCAGAATAAATTGATCACCGAAAGTCTTAAAAGACTTTCTCAAAAAGCTAATTTTCATGTGCAACTGAAGTAGAGACAGACCGAATGTGTATCTCAATAGTGAATAAATTGTTGTCAAGAATCACAGCAATGTATCTAAAGTTTAAGATTCATACATAGTTAAAGAAGCATTATCAATGCTGAGATCCGGATGATGAGGAACCATTGTTCTCGACCTACTTACAATCATGCTTTGAGTTTTGTTAAGGTTCAATTTCGTGCTCCACAATATGCACCATTCACTAATTCTAGCCAGATCTCTATTAAGGGATCCATGAAGTCCAGATTTACATTCATGAGATGAAATTTATGCAAAGAGTAGCATGTTTTGCATATGCAACGAGCTTGAGTTCTAGGCCAAATCACATGTCATGGTTATATAGTATAATAAATAATGGGCCAAGAACATTACCTTGAGGTACAGTAGATATTACATTCCTGTACTCACTGTGGTGCCCATCAACAACTTCATGGCCACAGTCAACGGATTTCTGTACAGCATTCAAGATTGTAAGAAGGGCATCACATGCTCCAGGGCCTTTACGAAAGCTATATTACAAACTAGGGAACATATGATTACCTTCAGCAAAGCTATTTAGACGTTTTGCCGAACTACGTTAAAAAACTTTATGGAAATTAGGCGGTAATCAGCTGGACGAGCTACCACATACCCATTTACATAATGGAGTAACATTACCAATTCTAAAAGAAGTGGTAAATGAACTTCTTACTGATGAACAAAAATAACATATAACCTAGGAGCTAAGAAATCTGCAGTCTATATAAAAAACAAAGGAAAAATACCATTTGGATCTACACCTTCATAAGCATCAAGATCCATCAAGAGAGCTTTAATTTCACGAGATTCAATTGCTAAACTAGTTATTTTAGCCTCAATAAGACAAAAGTGAGGAAGATCAAGTTTCTCATCACTCTGCTTCCTGACAAACACATCAGCCAAAAGGGTTGCATTTTCCTTTGAACAGTAAATGACCGAGCTATCTGGTTTAATTAAAGGAGGCCCTGATATGTCTACACCAAAGAGTGTATATTTAAGGGTGGACCTGCACTTATGTTCCTTGGTTGTACAAGAAAGGTTTTCTTTTATGGTTAAATTGTATTCTTTTTCAGTTGAAGGATAAACTCTAAGCAAAAGCTCTAAGCTGTGTATATATATATTCCAAGTAAAATCTGATCTGTTACCGTTCTAAAGATGATAGGTTTCCTGCATCTCTAAGTAAGCTCGTCTACAATCTTCGTATAGATATTCCAAGTAAAATCTGATCTGTTACCGTTCTAAAGGTGATAGGTATCCTGCTTTTCTAAGTAAGCATGTGTACAATCATCTTTGAAACAGGATTTGTCTTTCACTTGGTACCTTCGCACACGAGAAGGGATGTGCTTATCAATCATGTTAACTAGATTCTCATTCGAAGGAACAACATGCTCGAACATAATTAAACAGTTGTGACCAATTCAAGCTCAAAACATTACTCAAAGTGCCATTCCAGTCTGCTTGAGATTTTATGAAAATCTTACATCATTATGACATACCGGGGACACACTGCTCAGTGTTCTCTACTAATGAAATGAAGGCGTGATTAGATGTCTCAATTGGAGAACTAACCTTACTTGTTATAATGCCATGGGAGTTACCAGACCTTGAGTAGCTTTACTTATGATTTGCTTGCAGCCTGATTCAGAGGCAAAGTCCAAAGCTCATAAGCCATGGCGTTCTGTAGGAGGAAAATTATTTAACTACTTCCTATGGTGAACATTGAAATCACTGACGAAAACAAAGGAAGCATTTTTATTATTTTCTTGTATCTTAGCCATAATGGTAAAAAGACAATCAAAGGTTAAATCATCCATTTCTGGTTTCCGATAGATCAAACGCAAACAGAATTTGTTATGCTTGCCACAAACTTTTATTAATTGAATCTTATGAAATCCACATTCATAGCTGGATATATGAGAAGCAGGGTACTCAGTCCTAATATACACTGTCATTCCCCTGGCCCTGGGAATGGCAACCCGATTCAAAATTATTGGCTTCTTAAAACCTGTTAAAAGGAGCTCAGATGAGTGCCTCATTTGAGAAACCAAAGTTTTTTAACACAAAAGAATATCATACTATCTGGACGCAACTGCAAGGTCATGCATATTTGTATGCAGTCCACGAATATTACAGTACAGTAGACAACACTGACAAAGTCCAAGATTTAGCTCCATGTTTCCAGACAGGATAAGAATTAAATGCAATAAAAAAGATTCATTATACTTGAAAACTAACAATAGTAATGATAACAAAAACAATATGTACAGAAATATACATTGAGTGATTGATGAAACCCATAGACTAAAGATAAAAAGTCGGAAAAATTGGTCAACATGCGGAGCTAATACACCATGCAAGGCTAAAGACGCTCCAGGATAACCACTTCAACTGAAGAGAGGACATTAAGAGTGGTTTGAAAAGATAAAGAAACAGATAAGAAAACACAACCTCTTGATAAACCACCATGCAGCATCCCTTGCCCTTCTATTGAGCCTGTCCAACACACCATTTAAAAAAAAGGATACATTGGGATTACTCCAACAATTTTCCATGCCTGGCTCACTGTAAATGACATTTAAAATTCATATGATCGTCTCCTTTTCCCCTGGTGTCTAGCTTTCTGCATTTTACTGTTCATCTGTTCTTTTTGGTCTTTTCCCGCCTTGTCTGTCCTGCTCCCTTGACCCTTTTTTGTTATAATCTATCAGTAGGTCCCTAATTCAGAAGAAGAAAATGCATGAATGATCAGAGTACCTGTAGATGGTCCATAAACTTGAAAATAGTGGGAGTCGTTTTGGCGAATTCTTTCACCAGAGGCGCCAGAACCCTGAGTTGGTTTGCATATCTTTCTGAGGCCCTCTTAGGTCCGAACCTTTGGTATAATCTTCTCGACTCCATTATGTAGTGCAAAGCTGTAGCTGAGAAATATATAATTGGTTAACTTTTTTTACCTTGCTTGAGAATTAGAAAAATTTTTGGTTAAAGAACTTTCTGTATGATATCTGAGAAGTAAATAAGTTTTCAGACAACCTTAATTTTCCATACCTGAAAAGTATAACTTAGGTCTGGTGACAATTGGAAATTGAGATTGGAGACTTCAATGCTAAAGTTGGAAAAAATAATCAAGGGATAGAAAATGTGATGGGTGTCGAGGGTCTTGGCAAAATTGCAAATGAAAATGGAGCACATTCAGCAAACAATCTTGTCATTGGAGGTACCCTTTTTCAACACAGGAACATCCACAAGTATACATGGACTTCACCATGTGGCATTTACAAAAATCATATAGATCACATTACCATTAATAAAGAGAGAAGGACTCTGAGAAACGTAAGAAGCTATGTAGGTGCCGATATTGGTAGTGATCACCAGCTCCTCATTGCCACACTGAAATTAAGACTGAAAGCACCCAACAGAAAGATGGATAGAATACCTAGGGTTGATACAACTAAGCTTTTAGAAGAAGAGCACAGAGAAACATTTGCAATTGAATGTAGTAATCGATTTGCAGTCTTAGAAACTTTAAGAGATTAAGAACAGACAATTAATGAAGAATGGTGTGATAACAAGATCATATATCAGTTAGTTGGTAGTGAAGTCTTGGGACACGCAGTTGCAAGGATAAAGCCATGTATATCAAATGATACTTGGGATACTATAAAAAGGAGACAAAGACAGAAATTGAGTGTTAAAAGTTTTCAAGGATTTAATGAAAATTACAAGGTAGAGCATGCTAAGTATTCCATTATTGACAGTGAGGTCAAAAGGGAAGCCAGGAATGACTGGAGAGAATATTTAGAAAGCAAAGCAGATGAGGCTGACAAAGCTATGAATTCAGGAAGTGGCTATGGTGTATGAATTGCTCATAGAGTTATTAATGAAATCTCGGCCTGGGCGAAGAAGAAGCATATACCCATCAAAAAGAGAGATGGTTCTGTTATAGCAACAGGAGATGAAGAAAGACAACGTTGGATGGAACAGTTTAGTGAGGTTATGAATAGGAGATTTGAAGGGAATAATTTGATTGATATACCTGAAGCTGATGAAGACCTTAATGTGTCCGTTAATAAATTCAGTGTGTTTGAAGTCGAAGCTATCCTCAAAAAACTAAAGAGATGGAAAGCCCTTGGATACGATGGAATAACTGCTGAGATGATCCTGGCCGAAAATGAAGTAATACCAGATTACCTACAAGATTATTTTGTAGAATATGGCATGAAGAGGCAAAACCTGATGAATGGGAGTCAGGAGTGTTGGTGAAAATTGAAAAAAAAGAGACCTGACTAATTGTATTAATTATAGAGGTCTAACACTAATGTCAGTTTTTTTATGAAAATATATAGTTTGCTTATTCTAAAGAGATTGGAGACAAAGATTGATGAACAAGCAGGATTTAGAAAAGGTAGAAGTTGCACTAACCAAATTTTCATTTTGAGACATGTTGTACAGTATTGCGTAGAATATAGAATTCCCCTATTGATGGCATTTGTGGACTATGAAAAAGCCTTTGATAATTTTGTGGAGAGTCCTGCGTTATTATGGAATTCCTCTTAAATATGTACATTTGATTAAGTCTATTCATGAGCATAGCAAGAGCAAAGTTAATGTTTACGGAGTCTTATCAAATGAATTTCCAGTAACAGCAGAGTACTCCAAGGGAAAGTGTTGTCACCTATGTTGTTTATCCTCCTCATGGATTTTCTAATGCGAAGAACAGTCAGAGATGGTGAAGGATTGGACAGAATTGGTGATAGGAATTTAGCAGACCTAGAGTATGCTGATGATGCTGTCCTTGTTAGCAGAACACCACAGGATTTGCAATGCTTACTTACCAGAATGCATGAAATATCCCACGAGGTTGGGCTGAAGATAAATAAAAGAAAAGCCGAGATGATGAGAATGGAGTATTCAAGGGAAGACGAAACATCCTTGGAAGGAGAAAGGATTAATGAGGTACATCATTTGAGTATTTGGGAAGTATGATCTCCAATACAGGGTCTTTAGAAATAGAGTTTAGTGAAAAATTGAAAATAGAAAATCAGACAATGGCTAGGTTAAGTAAAATATGGAAATCAAATTGCCTGAAATTACATATAAAAATCAGGCTATATATCAGTTTAGTGAGATCGATGTTACTGTATGGATAGGAGTCGTGGTATGACAATGAAAAAATATCCAACAGATTTTGTAGATTTAAAACAAAGCCCTCAGGAGAATATTGGTAGTTAAATGACAGGACAGGATTACAAATGAAACTATTTGAGAGATTATACAAGTGCCTTATGTGGATGAGATAATGGTCAGGGGCAGATGGTGATCGTTTGGCCATTCTCTTCGCACTCCCCAAGAGAGATTAGTTCATTAAACTTCAACTGGACTCCACAAGGCACTAGAAGAGTTGGAAGACCCAGGCCTTCGTAGCAGAGGACTATGAGACGTGAAGTAGGAGATAATGACGGAGAAGTATCGATTTAAAAGCTCAAGATAGAGATGACTTGTGAAATCTAACCGAGATCCTTTGCGTCAATAGGCGTAGGAGGAAATGATGATAATGAAGAGAAATAGTAAAAATGTTATGAAAGGTTTTGCTTCACGTGTAAAGAATGGATGACAGTAGATCAAATAAAAGAAAGTACAAGAAATAAAATGAGGTGGAGAGGGAGTCCTAGAAAATATTATGTAGATGGCGCTAAAGATGCCTAGGAGGAGAAGGGCCAGGAATCGTACTTTTTTTCTTTTTTTTTTTTTGTATAAGATAAGCATTAAATAACCAGTAAACAGTATCATACCTGAAAATTTATTCTGAAAGAACTTAGAATACTCCTATATGCTCAAGAAAGACTACTTAAATGATATGTGCATCTATGCAAGACACTGATTATTATAGAAAGGAATATCTGGTGACGAAACTTTAGTCACTGTAACTGAATTTTATGACGATATTGAGAAGGCAGATGTTATTTTCATTATCATTGTTACTTTTTGAAAGCTTTAGAAAGATCATCATAGCGTGGTACTAAACATTTTCAAGATTTCACATTAGTATATCAGTATTCTATATAAAAAAAAATATTAAAAATAACTTATATGAGGAGATTTAAAAAATGATACAAGTAGTCAATGTTACCAGTATTACATTACCTTTCAATAAGTTTACTATTATTATTATTATTATTAGTAGTAGTAGTAGTAGTAGTAGTAGTAGTAGTAGTCGTAGAAGTAGTATTCAGAATAGCATACATTAAGATGAAGTAGTGCCCCCTTGCTCCAGTGGCTGTGTAGAGCACTTCATTAGCGACAGTCCCGAGATCGATCCCAGCAGGGAAAATAAGGATTCGGATCCCTTTTCTGGACATTTGAAGTCTTTTGGTTTGCATTATCATCAATTTATATAATCGGCTGTCGGTTAATGGTGGTGGGTCACAGCCAGGCTTGCAACCCCATTCGTAAAAGATTAGTTAAGAAGAAGGGGTAAGAAGCCAGTTGTTAGAAATGAAAATGGATTTAGTCAATTTGATTGACCATCCACTCACTGTTTGAATTGACATTATGGGAAATGAAAAGATTGATAGATTGGTTTGGAAAGAAATCTTCATCCAGTGATAAGAATTTTAATTGAAGTCCTAATTACATGTAAAGGGTAAATTAATGTCTGCAACTGGGTGCAGTCCAAAATCATTAACATGCTCCAGCCATTCAAATGGTCTTTGCTCCACTGTGGCTTGTTTCACTCGGAAGTTAACATTATCTCATTGCTCCTCTGTTCTGACAAGCGGTGCATGGATGTGCTGCGCAATGCCAGCTGTGGCGGTTACTTTTAAATTATCGTAATGACCTATATCCTTTTCTATTATCATTATTGTTTATATGAATCGACTGTGAGAAAGGTGGCGGCCATTATGATGCTTGTGGGTGGAGATTTTGGACCTCACTCAGTTGCTTCCTAAAGGAATTCTCCATGATTACTAGGATTTAGGTACCAATTATGCTCATTCCATCAAAGAAGTTTTATGTCTCGAAAATTTCTCTTCTCTTTTGTAGTTTGATAAACTGTTTTTCACTGTTGATCAAATACAGTTGAAAATTTGAAACCAAAAAAAAATATGAAGTGTAATGCGTAAGAGTGTAAAACTAATAAATGCAAACCAAAAAGTAGAAATGTTGGCCGTGGCTTCTCTCCAGCGATCCAGGATTTCAAAGATGAGGGCAATCCCTTCAATAACTTATCCCAAACGTAAGTAATCCTGAGTGGGACCCCAAGGTGAATTACTTCCTGATAGTCCTCGTGGTAATAATCCCTCTTCTTGGGGCCCATGGCGTAAACATCCTCCCAATGGTCCTGCAATGCCAGAAAGATGGAATCTATTCATTCACGTGAACATTGGTTAGACTAAAGCATTGGTGGTTGACACAATCTCCTAAACACGAATAGAAATATTCAATGAAAGGATGGTGTGATTCGTTTAATGCTCATTTCACGTACACAAGATTGCGTGGTAACGTTTTGTCATTCTTTGGTAATAGCATACAAAGATCAGGCTGTGATAGCGTGGCCGAATTGGCAACGGAAGTTATACAATCCAAACCCAAATATTTTGGTTCTAATAACTTTGAATTAAAGTCAAGTGGTCGCTAAATTAGTCTGGCTGATACCTGCTGTAACACAAGTATTGAATCTCAAAACGAAAGAAGCCCAAATCATACCAATTACGTCACATCCTAAGTTGTTAAACTGAATTGCATTGTTATTGGATATGACTATTTTGGTAAGGAATAATGTTTTCAGTGAACCTAAGAGGTTTTATTGATATGTTTAGTAAGATTAGGGTGTGTTTGTTATGATTATTATCATCTACAAAACCCTACGGGATATTAGTAATCACAGTTACTAATGATTTTAATTATCCATGTAACAAAATTCATTCATGTGACTTTAAAACTTTCTGTTGCTTTATATATATCAAAGGAATTTCTAGATAACAAGATAATAATTCAAACGACTAAACAACTTAATGACTGAATTATGCATAGACATAAAAGAGATTACCCACCTTCTTAAATCTTGCAATCCTGTATTTAACTCGTGGATCGAGAATGCGTTTCACGAACACTTCGAAAATGTGCCTCATGTGGGAATCGCCAGCAATCATTATGTGAATAGTAGGATGCTTCCTAACCACTGAAGCAGATGCTTTCGCATACGATGTTTTATTTTGCCAAGGGTCCACTTCTTTGGGATTCCTGTTGGATGAGCCAAGTAAAATCTGTCTGTGTACAAATCATCAGGATGTAGTAGAAACGTTGTATCCTATATAAGATCATAAATTTAAATCTTGACACATACACACACACACACACACACACACACACACATATATATATATATATATATATATATATATATATATATATATATATATATATATATATATATATATATATATATATGTGTGTGTATATATATATATATATATATATATATATATATATATATATATATATATATATATATATATATGTGTGTGTGTGTGTGTGTGTGTGTGTGTGTTTTCAGAAGAATCTATGCATAATTTGGCAGCCATATGCATAATAGAATCAAAAGTCTATATACATTGTTACACTGGTGAACGTGAGGCTCGAGTCTGTGACGGGCCGTAGGGAAAGTTGCGACTCAAAGGCAGGATGCAATCAACTGAGTAACTTTATTAAAGAACACTCTCCTTTATATACAAAACCTCAAGGCAACAGGAAATTTCATGTTCGAGAAACAGACAATGTTAGAGAGGAAAAACGCAGACATGTTTATTCTGTTTTTTTTTAGTGCGAGGGAAGAGCGCAGATACAAGCATAATATATACAAAATAATTTATGTACGATCGTGTGACACACGGTTGGTACAAGTCACACACCTGCAACCAATCTCTGCGACTTGTTGCGATGTTAAAAATTCCAAGAAATGGCGGAAAGTCTTGCAATTGTTCTGCTCTTTGATATCGGAACAACCTGTTGCAAGCTTCCTGCTAGATTCTCGCTTATGCTTGGACCTGGGTGACTGTTGGAGGGCGAGTTGCTGCCCGCTGCGTTCAGCATGGGATTGAGCCTGTGAATAATCGTGACTAGTGAGGATTTCCGTGAGATTTATTGCAAGACTTTAGAATGTCGCTCGATTACCACTCGATTGCTGCTGGACTTGGCAGCGAGTGCACAACGACTGGCCAAGGAGGTTTATGAAGGGAGATGGGGATGAACGTTTGTGTCCTTCCCAACCTGTTATGATGGCAGAATGGCAGTAAGCTTGAAGGAGACTACGAGGACCCTGAGACACGTGAAGTGATAAGTGGCACCTGGTGGGAGGGCCCAGTGATGGCTGATACAATAGACCTTGCCCCTGGAAACCACTCTACCAAATCTGCAAAGGTTCTATGGGACTACCCGAGTGACTACTGCAACCCATAACATGGCAGCGTACCATGGCTAAATACAGTGCTATAGAGAGCGTTGGCTGATATTTTGTTGTATACCTAGTGTTCAAATGGCAAAAGAAATAAAAACAGATCTCTAACTTGGTATTATTTATCCATGTTATTCCTTCTTACGGACCTTCTAAGTTCTTTTCATTAAACGTGTTAATTTTTAATATGTTTTTTATTTATATGGATTTCACATTTTATTTATTCATGTTTTTTTTATTGACTTCATGCATAGTATTGCTTTTTAATTATTCACAATATTTACTATTACCTATCTAATTGTAGATAGTAAGTTGGCCAGGGTACCAACCACCCGATGAAATACTGCCGGTAGAGAATTGTGTGGTCTTTTGACTGGCCAGACAGTACTAAATTGGATCCTTCTCTCTGGTTACGGTTCATTTTCCCTTTGCCTACACACATACACACACACACCAAATAATCTGGCCTATTATTTACATATTCCCCAATGTCCTCATACACCTGACAACATTGAGATTACCAAACAATTCTTCTTCACCTAAGGTCATACTGCACTGTAATTGTTCTGTGGCCACTTTCCTCTTGTTGAGGGTAGAAGAGATTCTTTAGCTTTGGTCAGCAGCTCTTTTAGGAGAAGGACACTCCAAAATCAAACCATTGTTCTCCAATATTGGGTATTGTCATAGCTTCTATACCATGGTCTTCACCGTCTTAGGTTAGAGTTCTCTTGCTTGAGGGTACACTCAGGCACGCTGTTCTGTCTTGTTTCTCTTCTTCTTGTTTTGCTTAAGTTTTTATAGTTTATATAGGAAATATGTATTTCACTGTTATTCTTCTTAAAATTTTATTTTTCCTTTTTTCCTTTCCTCACTGGGCTATTCCCTGTTGGAGCCCCTTGGTTTATAGCATTCTGCTTTTCCAAGTAGGGTTGGGGCTTAGCAAGTAATAATAATAATAATAATAATAATAATAATAATAATAATAATAATAATAATAATAATAATTTACCATCTTATTTATTTATGTTCGTTTTATTTATTTACGTCATTTGTAGTGATTATTTAACATTTTTATTTGTTCTTATTCTTTATTTTCTTTTTAAGTCATTGATAAAGATTGCACATTTTATTTTTTCACGTTCATTTTCTTTATTGATTACATTCATAGTGACTATTTAACACCTTTCTATCTATTCATATTCTTTATTTTCTATTTAAGTCATTGATGATGATTGAAGGTTTTATTTGTTCACGTTCGTTTTCTTCATTTCATTCATAGTGACCAGAGTTGGACGACCTGCGAGCTGTGGCAGAGCACCCCTCTATCGCTGCTTTTAAGCAAGTGGGAAACGTCACGTGGTCGTGATGCTGTGTTGCCAGATCGCAGGCTAGATCCTACAACGATTTCGTCGTACATATCTGCAATTATTGCCAAGGAACCGTTGCCAAGTTATAGTGAGTTACGATTCGCCTAAGACTCCGCTGCCAAGTATCGCAGCTGACGAGAGTCGCAGCGGAAGGTCGCCACAGTTTTAAACAGTCCAACATGTTCGCAACATGGTCTGAACCAGATTAACCACGAGCATCGCTTTGCCTGAATTGTAGAATGGTGATAAAAGATACCACCATTTTCTAACATCACAGCGAGTCGCAGACCTTAGTTGCAGATATGTGACCCGAGCCTTACACATAACAAAGCAGCAATTTGGTCTCCAACTGCAATTGACTATTAAATTTGACTACATATACCATGCGTGAGTGTGCATGATTATTTATACATATGATGTGTATACCTTCAGTGAGAAGGTAAGACTCACCTTTTCGTATTCCATAACTTCCTTGCGCAATCAAAAATATGTTCTTTTGTAAAATTGAAATAGGGGTCATCACCAATAAATCTTGCTTTGAGATCATCATAATGGTAACAGTTCTTGTCCAAATACTTATTTATGTGGGGAGACTTATTGCAGAATCTCTGGATCTCTTCAGGGGTATTCTGGAATGGTCGTGGAAGACGTGTTCCATTTAGGAAGAGACTGTCGAGGTAGTAGGCAATGAAGTTGAGGCTCAAAAAGACGATTATCACCAACAGAACACAGTGCCAGTGCCAGCAGGTTGCCATCATGCTGTCGTGTAGCCCCTACTTTGGTCTCTGACTACCTGGGGACATAACAGTTTTAGTTTCTTTAGCTTTTTCTGAAAGTTTAGGATTTTTTTTATTGCAGTGGGATATAATAAAGGCAGTCGGTGGAACAAGAAATACCACTTATACTCTGTCAAACTTTCTAAGAGTGGTTGGTACAGAAATCATACGATGGCAATTTTATGTAATCATATTAGCGTTAAGGAGTCTATCAAAATATGTTTCATTTCTTGAAATGTAGCACTTTGTTTCAACAGATAA
>NC_090762.1:52625973-52648473 GCF_036898095.1 Palaemon carinicauda | reverse complement strand
GAAGAACACTAACCTCGTGTATTGATTGGAGAAAGTAGCTAGTTGAGTAAAATATTTTGAGTGTTAAAGAATCGAGTAAAGGTTGATTTTTCTTGAGAAATTAAATAACCAATGCTCTTGTTGTTGTGTGGATAGTTAGGAATTGTTTTTTTTTTTTTTTTTTTATTGCGTAATATGTGGATTTTCACTGCATGATATTCTTTATTTTGAAGCGATTCATTTGTTTGTTGTTTATGACATTTGCTGCCAAACATGTTAGATGTAATTCTTAAATAAGCATGATCGCATGTTGGAAAATTTTGTGTGTTAAAAAGAAAGTAGCAATGATAACAGTTATTCAATTCGGGAGAAGAAATGTTTAGGTCATAATTAGAGTGTTATTAGATATTGCTGTAATTCAGTGTTAGGAATTCATCATCATCATCATCATCTCCTCCTACGCCTATTGATGCAAAGGGCCTCAGGTAGATTTCACCAGTCATCTCTATCTTGAGCTTTTAAATCAATACTTCGCCATTCATCAACTTCTAATTCATGCTTCATATTCCTCAGCCATGTAGGGCTGGGTCTTCCAACACTTCTAGTGCCTTATGAAGCCCAGTAGAAAGTTTTGGGAGCTAACCTCTCTTGTGGAGTGCGCAGAACATGCCCAAACAATCTACACCTACCCCTCACCATGATCTCATCCACATATGGCACTCGAGTAATCTCTCTTATAGTTTCATTTGTAATCCTGTCCTGCCATTTAATTTTCAACATTCTTCTGAGGGCTTTGTTCTCAAATCTACAAAATCTGTTGGATATTGGTTCATTGTCATACCACGACTCATGTCCATACAGTAACAGATCTCACTAAACTGATGTAGCCTATAGCCTTCTTTTATATGTAATTTCAGGCGATTTGATTTCCAAATTTTACTTATCCTAGCCATTGTCTGATTTGCTTTTTTTTCATTTTTTCATTAAACTCCAGTTCTAAGGATCCTGTATTAGAGATCATAGAAATATTTAAATGATTCCACCTCATTAATCCTTTCTCCTTCTAAGGATAATTCATCTTCCACTGCATATTCCGTTCTCATCATCTTTGTCTTTCTTCTATTTAACCTGAGCCCAACCTCATGTAATATTTCATGCATTCTGGTAAGCAAGCTTGGCAAGTCCTTTTGTGTTCTGCTAATAAGGACAGCGTCATCTGCATACTTGAGGTCAGCCAATTTCCTGTTATCAATCCAGTTCAATCCTTCTTCACCATCCCCAACAGTGTTATGCATTACAAAATCCATGAAGAGGATAGACAACATAGGTGACAACACATTCCCTTGGAGTACTTTGCTGTCCACTGTAAATTCATTTAATAGGACTCCACTAACATTAACTTTGGTTTGTTAAGGTCATGAACAGAATTAATCAAATTAACATATTCAAGGGGACCCTCATAATAATGCAGGACTCTAGACAAAATTGGCCAGTGCACTCTATCAAAGGCTTTTTCATAGTCCACAAATGCCAACAAAAGTGGATTTCTATATTCTACACAATGCTGTACCACATGTCTTGAAATGAAAATTTGGTCAGTACAAATACTACTTTTCCTAAATCCTGCTTATTCATCTTTCAGCTTTTCATCATTCTTTCTCTCTAGTCTCTTTAGAATGAGCATACTATATATATTCGTGACAACTGACCTAAGTGTGATGCCTCTGTAATCAGACAGATCTTTTTTCTGCCGTTTTCACCAACACTCTTAACTCGTATTCATCAGGTTTTCCCTCTTCATGCTACATTCTACCAAATAATCTTGTAAGTATTCTGGGGGTCAGTTCATTTTCTGCTACTATTATCATTTCAGCAGTTACTTAATCGTATCCCGGGACTTTTTATCGCTTTAGTTTTTTTTTTTTAGGATAGCTTTGACTTCAAACACATCAAGGTCTTCCTCAGCTTCAGGTATATCAATCAAATTATTCCCTTCATATATCCTATTTATGACCTCAATAAAGTGTTCCATCCAACGTTGCCTTTCTTCATCTTCTGTCGTTTGTTCCATCCAACGTTGCCTTTCTTCATCTTCTGTCGATATAACAGATCCATCTCTCTTTTTGGTGGGTATACCCTTCTTCTTTACCCCATTAGAGATTTCATTAATAATTCTATGAGCAATTCTTACTGTCTTACACCATAGCCACTCCCCGAATTTATAGCTTTGTCAGCCTCATCTGCTTTCCTGTCTAAATATTCTCTCCATTCATTCATGGCTTTTCTTTTGACATCAATATCAATACTGGAATACTTAGCAAGCTCTACCGTGTAATTTTAATTACTTCCTCGAAAACATTCAACAATCTATTTCTGCCTTTGCCTCCGTTTTATAGTATCTCAAGTATCATTTGATATCCACGGTTTTCTCCTTGTAACTGCATGTCCCAAAACTTCACTACCAACTGACTGATATATGGTCTTGATATCACACCATTCTTCATTAATTGACTGTTCTTCGTCCCTTGAAGTATCTAAGACTGCAAATCGATTACTACATTCAATTGCAAATGTTTCTCTCTGCTCTTCTTCTAGGTATTCTATTTACATTACTGTTAGGTGCTTTTAGTTATAATTTTAATGTGGCAATGAGGAACTGGTGATCACTATCAATATCTGCACCTTTGTAGCTTCTTACATTTTTCAGAGTCCTCCTTCTCTTTTTATTAATGGCTTTGTGATCTATTTGATTTTTTTAATTGCCATATATGGTGAAGTCCATGTATATTAGTGGGTGCCCTTGTGTCGGCAAAGAGTACTTCCATTAACAAGATTGTTTCTTGAACAAAAACTTATAAAGTGTGCCCCATTTCCATTGCAACTTCACCAAGTCCCTCAACACCTCTCACATTCTCTATACCTTGATTATTCCTTCCAACTTTAGCATTGAATTCACCAATCACAATTTTCATGTCTCTGAGATCTCATCTATTACACACTGCAATTCTTCATAGTATTCATGTTTCCTTTCTTCAGGGAAACGAATTGTTGGTGTACGTCAAACTATAGTACTCATATTACACTGCTTTGATTTAAACTTTGCAAATAACAATCTACTATTTCCAGTTTCCATTCTGTTAATGCCTTTTATGTTCTTGATGTCATCATCATTCCTACAAGGGGTCTTCCTGCTCAAACTGTTCTTCGTGAGTAGATATACATATTACCTTGATCTAAGATTTATTTACCATTCCCTTTACAACGTGTTTCAGTTAGGGCTAAGATATTCAAACTATATCTCATAAGTTCATTCACCACCAATTGTAACTTCCCAATCTGATTCATGGTTCTGACATTCCAGTTACCAATTCTCAATTTTTCTTCTGTATTTATAAACCATGAGATTCTTAGCCCCCCGCTATGCCTAAGACTGGGGCCATTCTGTCATTTTCGCTTTCCATAGACTGACTAAATCCATAGAGGATTCATTGGTTAAATTAATCAAAGGATAGCCAGTTCCTTGTGATGCGCAGTGCCTATATAGCTTAGGCAAGTGATTCCTGCCGGTCCATATTAATTCCAGTAAGATCATCCGCCAGGCCTCAGGATTAAAAGCTGAAAAGGCATCTTGTCTATCGCCTTAAACTCAATGCGTACCCTTCTGCCACTGACTCCATCGAGATTTAGGGGGACATTTCCTCCACACCTAAAGTTCTCGTTACTCCTCCAAGTTGCTCATCTGCTTATATAACTGTTAGCAAACATGGATTGCAAAGATATACCGCCTAGCGGGTGCAGGACAAGTCAACACCGCCGACTCACTGCAGACTTAACACCAGGACAACTCAACACCGGGACAACTATAAAACTATAAAACACGCTCACACACGTATACATACACACACATACATATGTATATATATATATATATATATATATATATATATATATATATATATATATATATATATATATGTACTTGTTTTACTTGTCTCTTTTTAATGAAAAATGTAAACACTTCTTTATCCCAAACTACTTTCTCTCATGGTTCTCCTCGTAATATATATGAAATACCGATCATATGCAAATGACTTGTAGATCATATAATTGTTTTGCTGTTCGATATTGAGTATCAGATGAATGTAAATGTTGCAACCAACTTTCTCTTCCAAAAAGCACAATTCTGTGTAATCCAGGCCCACTACCGCCTATCAAGAAATGTTCTTCTCTCCCTTCTTCTGGAATGTAAATCTTGTACTGGTGTAGCAACTCTAACTCTTGAAGATATGCAGGAGTCGGAGGAGGAGCACTTGCGGCTTTCCTTTTGCGTTTAATCGTTTTTCTCATATCTGAAGCATCAGCCAATGATCCAAGCGTAATATATCACTTATTACTACACTTGGCTTTTCAATGGTGTCTACTGGGCGTTGTTTCAAGGCTGTGTAAACTTTAGCCACTTCAACATTGGGTGCAGATGAATTATGGGAATGCGTGTTTACTTCCTTGATAACAGATCCAAATTTTGTATGAATCCTTGCATTGCACCTATAGCACCTTGATCACAACGCCAAAATTTGATATTATTATCTAGTTTACTAAACTTATGAAACACAAATGTCCTTCATATGTAAATTTTTCTTTTCCTCTTTGGATAATAATTTTCATTTTGGGTGAGATGACAAATTTATTTTTCTTTATATTCAAGAAATATCTTAAAAATTTGTAAGTATTGGACTCGATGTAAATAGATGAACAGCAACACTCTAGTATGGAAATATGCTTATTCAGATTAGCTGAACTGAACTGAACAATATACTAATACCATCAACACTAATAAGGTAAATCTTACAATCCCTTTAACCACTCAATATCGAAAAGCAAAACAATTATATGATCTACAAGTCATTTGCATCTGATCGGATGTTTATATATATATTACAAGGAGAACCATGAGAGAAAGTACTTTGGGATAAAGAAGTGTTTTCATTGTTCATTAAAAGTAACAAGTAAAACAAGTATATATATATATATATATATATATATATATATATATATATATATATACATATATATATATATAAATATATATATATATATATATATATATATATATATATGTGTGTGTGTGTGTGTGTAAATATCACCCCACGAATGGCATTTTATACTGAATTCTATCTTGGGAATATATATCCACTTGGAATTTATTTTATGGTAACAGCTTCTGGCTGGGTAGAGACTCGAACCCTTGCCTATTCGGCCAGAAACCATGCTCTCGGGTACTCTACCAACTGAGCCGTCAAGAAAGGTAAATAAGTTTATGACAAGTCCCCGTATATATTCCTGTCGAATTCAGGAATCTGTTCATAGACTTGAAATAAACCCATAAAGAGATTCCTGAATTCGACAGGAATATGTACGGCGACTTGTCATAAACTTATTTATCTCTCTTGATGGCTCAGTTGATTGAGTCCTCGCAGTCATGGTTTCCGGCCGAATAAGCAGGGGTTTGAATCTCTACCCGGCCAGAAGCTGTTACCATGAAATAAATTCCAAGTGGATATATATTCCCAAGATAGAACTTGGTATTAAATGCCATTCATGGGTGATATTTACATTGATTGAAATCACGAGTGTTAGTGATATATATATATATATATATATATATATATATATATATATATATATATATATATATTATATGTATGTGTGGGTGTGTTTATATGTGTTTGTGTGTGCTTTATAGTTTTATAGTTTCATAGTTTTCCTGGTGTTGAGTTGTCCCAGTGTCGAGTTGTCCTGGTGTTGAGTCGGCGGTGATGAGTTGTCCCTTTGCCCCGCCTAGCACGGAATTAATATACATTTTTCAGGATGTCATCATTGAGTATGTATGTACTTATTAAAATTATGGAGAAAAAATGTAACTTAAGTACGTTATTTTCAGAGAAATTCTTGTCATTTGTTCCTACGCCAAACGCCGTGTTGCCGATAATACTTAATTCGTTATGAGATGTTTGAAAAAAATGTTAAACCCATATTTATAATTTTTTTGTCTGAAATTATCTTTATTAATGAATATTAGCTTATCAATGTAATAGTCGTAGTAATTTCAGTAATTAGTAGTTTGTCAAGTGTGCGCTTCAAAGACCTTGCGTTTAAATTTCCCAATTAGTGTTCCACAAGTGAGTTGTTCCACTAATGTTTCGGACGTTGGGAACTAATTATTTAGGAAAGTAACGGTAAATGATTTAACAAGGAACATGAATGTATTTTAGATTTAAAGGATGTCCGATTCTGGTTTAGGCGAAATGAGTGAAGTGAACAGCGAGTCTTTGTGACGTCACAGTCAGTGTATGGACGTGCATGGTATATTTTTTTCTTTTTTATTATAATGAAAAAAAATTTTTAACAGTAACTAGTTTCATTGACTTAAAAGCCTGAATAAAATCTTTCTTTTCCAACTCCGTAGAGAATTGTGTATTTAAAAAAAAAAAAAAAAAAAAAAAAAAAAAAAAAATGTGTGTAACAAGTAGGAATTGTTGTTAGGTGTCATCTGGCATTGTGATAGGAAGGGAGAGTTAAAAGTCATACTTAAGTATGTCCATTTCTTTTTAAAGTTCGGCCGGGAAATTAATGTCCATAAGACCATGGAAAATGAACGAACAGTGAAGAGCAAGTTGCTGTACACGTGGTATCGTGTTTGTATGAAATGTATACTTTGAGGGAGTGATGTTAATGTTCTGAGTACTCATATTCACTTAAGGTGTGATTATTGAGTTCATTATTTCTTACGTTGAGTTATTGCTGATGTTGTTTTAAATATAAGTCGTGTAATAATGTCATATATTTTAAGATTAGTTTAAAATTGTGAAAAGTGTTAAGTATCAAATAACCCGCATTGGAGCAAAGGATGTTGTTAACTAAACAGTTTGGCTATTTATCATACAGGGATTTGTTGAATGTAGAGCTGTGAGAATGGTAAAGGATAATGACCCAGGTAGAATGAAAATAAAAAACAATGCCGCTTTAATGTCAACAATTCTTTACGGGTGTGAGTCCTGGATAAATGGAGATCTGAAACCTATTGTTAAATTGAATAACTGGGGAATTAAACAACTATTAAGTGTTCGGAAGTCAACGTGCAATGATCTGTGTTATTTGGAGGTAGGATCACAAAGGAAGTTTTTCAAAAATATGTGGAGAGATAGGAACGGGATGGTCGACGATCCATGGGTACATACAATAAAACTTACTTTAGAATACAATACACCTACTGGTAGATATGTTTTAAACTTGATGTCGATAGATGAGATCTAAGAAGATTTTCAAAACCTAAAACAGGCTGTAATAGAATCTAATTCATCACGTAGAGAGACATATAGATTATTGAATCCTGTATTTACTGTACATGACGTATATACAAAAAAGATTAATGTTAATGATTTATATAGAACTTCTTTTACTAGATTAAGGTTAAGAGCTCATAACCTTGCTATTGAAACAGGTAGGTGGAACAGAAGAGGTCGAGGTCGCCTCCCAGTAGAGGAGAGACTATGCCCTTGGGGCGAGGTACAAACGGAGCTGCATGTGGTGGAGTCATGCCCTATTACACATAGTATACAAACTGATTATAATATAAAATCATATCATCAGATCCTTGCCAAAGATGTACACACCACTGTGAAAATTGCCCATTCAACCTTGAACTGTTACCCATAGATACATTTTCTCTGGTTTAATGTTAATTTTTGATTTTATGTTAAAGTGATTTATAGGAAATATGGTTAATGATTTTAATTATGATATATGCTAAGGAACTATTATAAATCATGTAATTTCATGGACTACATAGTATATGAAATAATATAAATATCCCGATTGTATAATAGATTAATGTTAATTTGTAATTATATTTATTGAAATTTTTAAATGTAAAATTTGTGGTCAATAAAAATCTATCTATCTATCTATCTTGACTTATACATGCCCCGTGCATGAAGAATTGGTTTCATAGCATACGACCACGTGTGTAGGAGAACGGAGGGAAACAGATAGATAGGGAGAACATGAAAGGAAAAGGGTGAGCGCGCGCAAGAGCGGCGTTAGAGAGAGAGAGAGAGAGAGAGAAAGAGAGAGAGAGAGAGAGAGAGAGAGAGAGAGAGAGAGAGAGAGGAATGACTTGTCCATCTAATGAGGGTAGAATATGTTAGATGATTTTGTGGAAAGTTAGATAATGAAAACTTGGCTTTTTTTTTTCAAGTCAACAACAAGATTTCAGTTACGATGTCCTTGTCTCAGATTACAGAGTAAAAGCAGATAGGATAGTTTCGTTCCTCAAACACTTTAGGAAATTAAAAAATTTTCATTCTTTTTTTGGAATTACTTTAAGAAATTTTACTTAGCGAACAGTTGTGACTTAGTAACAGGACAGAGATATGATTATTCTAGAAGAATGTGTAGTAGGATGACCAGGGCACCAGCCACCCGTTGATATACTACCGCTAGAGAGTTATGGGGTCCTTTGACTGGCCAGACAGTACTACATTGGATCCTTCTCTCTGGTTACGATTCATTTCCCTTTGCCTACACACAACCGAATAATCTGGCCTATTCTTTACATATTCTCCTCTGTCCTCATACACCTCACGACACAGAGATTACCAAATAATTTTTCTTCACCCAAGGGGTTAACTACTGCAACGTAATTTTTCAGTGGCCACTTTCCTCTTGGTAAGGGTAGAAGAGCTCTTCTAGGAGAATGACAATCCAGATTCAAACCATTGTTCTCTAGTCTTGGGTAGTGCCATAACCTCTGTACCATAATCTTCCACTGTCTTGGGCTAGAGTTCTCTTGCTTGAGGGTACACTCGGGCACACTGTTCTATCTTATTTCTCTTCCTCTTTTTTATTAAAGTTTTTATAGTTTATATAGGAAATGTTTATTTTGATGTTGTTACTGTTCTTAATATAATTTATGTTTTCCTTGTTTCCTTTCCTCACTGGGCTATTTTCCCAGTTGGAGTCCCTGGGCTTATAGTATCCTGCTCTTCCACCTAGAGTTGTAGGTTAGTAAGTAAGTAAGTGATAATAATAATAATAATAATAATTACTATTATTGACTGATTTAAGTATGAAGAGCTTTTGTCTTGACGTTTACAAAGTAGACGTGCAATGCCAGGCACAGAATTCATTTGTCTAGTATGAGAGAGAGAGAGAGAGAGAGAGAGAGAGAGAGAGAGAGAGAGAGAGAGAGAGAGAGAGAGAGAGAGAGAGAAGCGCTATGAATAATTTTTTGTTTTTTTCTTGAAAGTTAGAGGCATTTTCTTTGTCTTAAAGTAACATTAAAATTCCACAGACTCAGGGGAGTCTGGAGTCTTGTAGGGGGTGAGGGGGGATTTGTCACAAATTAAGAGGGAGTTTAGTAAATTCTAACTTGGATCCTTCTCTCTGGTTACGATTCTTTCCCTTTCCTTACACAAAACCCGAATAGTCTGGCCTATTCTTTACAGATTCTCCTCTGTCCTCATACACCTGACAACACTGAGATTACCAAACAATTCTTATTCATCCAAGGGGTTAACTACTGCACTGTAATTGTCCAATGGCTACTTTCCTCTGGGTCAAAGTAGAAGAGACTCTTTAGCTCTGATAAGCAGCTCTTCTAGGAGAAGGACACTCCAAAATCAAACCATTGTTCTCTAGTCTTGGATAGTGCCATAGCCTCTGTACCATGGACATCCACTGTCTTGGGTTAGAGTTCTCTTGCTTGAGGGTACACTCGGTTACACTATTCTATCTAATTTTTTTCCTCTTGTTTTGTTAAAGTATTTATGGTTTATATAGGAAATATTTATTTTAATATTGTTATCTTTCTTAATATATTTTATTTTCCCTTGTTTCGATTCCTCACTGGGCTATTTTTCCTGTTTGGGCCCCTGGGCTTATAGCATCTTGCTTTTCCAACTAGGGTTGTAGCTTAGCAATTAATAATAATAATAATAATAATAATAATAATAATAATAATAATAATAATAATAATAATAAACGAGATCATAGGAATTCTTAAGAATCATGGCCGACAGTTGTCGACCTGTGACAACGTCTCCACAATCCTTAACAATGAGGTCAAAGTGTGTCTTTCCTGACTTTTTTTTTCAAGTAGAATCACCAACAACAAACTCCTGCAATTTTGTAGAAATTATATATTTCATTGATAGTCTACACTCTGAAGTATCAAAACCAACAGCTGGTGTAATCAGCGGAGAAGCTTCAGAGTGGGCAGCTGTTACAAGTGGAGTACCTTAAGGATCCATCCTTGGCCCGTTGCTATTTCTGATCTACATTAACGACATAGATTTAGGATTAACTAGTGGAATAGCCAAATTTATCGACGATACTATATTAGGCATAAATGCCGTGAAAACCTTAAGAGAGGATCTAATGAAGCTAGGAAAATGGCGAATGCCTTTCAACCCACAATCAGATGACTCACTGATGGGTAATGAAATAGAAAGTGTGGATCAGGAGGAAGATCGCGGTATTATTATCAGTTAGGATTTAAAGTTCACCAAACAGAGCATAAAAGCTGAAAAGAAAACACAAAAACTAATAGGCTAAATAAAGAGTCAATTCCAATACAGAAACAAAGACACTGCACTAAAGCTATTCACATCACTAGTAAGGCCCCATCTAGTATACGAGTCCAATTCTGGGCTCCAAGTATTCGGAAGGATATAGATAAATTGGATGCAGTACAAGCTAGGGCCACCAAACTGGTTCCAATACTATGGCAATTTGGATATAGACGGAGGATGGAACATTTGAACTTATTTGATCTACAAACACGACTAAGGGGACAGTTAATAGAGGCATTTAAAACTCTTAAAGGAATAACAAATGTAGATTACAACAATCTATTCACGCTTAGCATAAATCATTCCAAAGGTAACGGATACAAACTGAAATTAAAAAGATACAACACCACTCAATGTGACAATTTCTTTACATACAAAATATCAAATACTTTAATAGACTTCCAGCGGATGTAGTGAACAGTAACAAATACGAGTTCATGAATAAGTTAGACTAGATCATAAGAACTCTCTAAATGCTTAAATTGGTCCATCAAATAGTGGGAATGAACTAAAAAGTCTTTCACACATCCAAAATCCTTTTAACTCCTTTTAACTCTTCTCCATCTCATCCCACAAAGCATTAAAAAAAACTTCGACTGAACGCATCTCTTCAAGCTAAACTTTACAGTTTCAATTAATACTACAGCTTTTTCCAAGTCAAGGATAGCTGACGGTAGCAAATCACGATAAAAGAAAATGACCATATTTCTGAAAGAGTAAGTACTTTGAAATTAGCTCAAACCAATTCCAAATGGAATATGATTAAAATCAAATAGGGATAAAAATATATTGATGATGATACAATGGATAAATGTCACGAAAATATTCATACGAATATCTTGGCGCAAAGTTCCGGATTGATTGACTGGTCTGAATTCATCTTTGCATCGCAGAAAAACTTGGGAATCTTGAATATGTGAGAATTTGTCGATGTAATATTCATATGTAAATATGAATGCATAAATACAGATACTTATATACATTTACCGTATAAGAGCACATCAGAAATTTAGACCTTAATAAAGGCTTAAAACCTAAGCTAGTTACAACCCAAAGAGAAATGGAAAGAATGATAATGGGATTAACATTAACACTAGGAGACAGAAGAGAGAGCGCAACATGGATTCAAGACCAAACTAAGAACATTATAGAAAAGAAATGGACATGGGCTGGATAAATAATGAGAGTGCCAGTTAATACATGGACATTAGGAATAATAGAATGGGCCTCCATAGATTGCAAAAGAAATAGGGGAATGAAGAGAAAACGATGGATATATATATATATATATATATATATATATATATATATATATATATATATATATTTACATATAGATATACGTATATATATATATATATATATATATATATATATATATATATAGATATACGTATATATATATATATATATATATATATATATATATATATATATATATAAATATATATATATATATATATATGTATATAATATAAATATGTATGTATATATATATATATATATATATATATATATATATATATGTATATATATATATATATATATATATATATATATATATTTACATATAGATATACGTATATATATATATATATATATATATATATATATATATATTTACATATAGATATACGTATATATATATATATATATATATAAATATATATATATATATATATATATGTATATAATATAAATATGTATGTATATATATATATATATATATATATATATATATATATATATATATGTATATATATATATATATATATATATATACATATATATATATATATATATAAGGGGGGCAGTTGTACTCATGTTTTATCGCACTATGACACTATTTGTTTTTTTTTCCCAAGTAATAATAAGTGATTATGTATTATGGTAGATCGCAAAAGAGTCTCAGTCTCAAGAGTAGATCTCGGAATCCAAAAGTCTGGCCACCTCTGATTTATTATTATTTTAGAGGATTAACTCTAGTTTAAATAGATTATTTGTTTTCAATGCATGACATAGCTATCTATGATATTTGGACAATAATGAAACGTGAATTAACATCAGAGTCTATAAAACAGTAGAATTTTGATTCAGGTGTTAAGTCAAAGGAATGTATAGAATAGCATAATTATCTCTAATCATATTGCTTCCTTTCCTCCTCTTTTGGTGATTTAAATCAGAAATTAGCACTTCATTTTGGTTTAAAATTTTTTTTTAATATCCAAAATACTCATTTAAAGCTATATGACACTACTAATTTTTCTTTAGTATTTTTTTTTTGTTTTTACAAATGAAAAAGTGTCTTGTTCTTAACACATGGACATATTGCAAACACAACAATGACCTCAGCAAATCACAAATTCCCTAGTGTAATTTTCACTTCTGGTATCAATTTAAGAGTTATTTAAACGCATTAAAAACATTAAAATAATGCACAGTAGGAAAAATTCGATGAAAATCTACCTTAAAAATATCTCGATGAAAATCTTCCTCAAAAAAAATCTCGATGAAAATCTAAAAATCTCGATGAGAATCTTCCACTAAAAATTTTTGTCTGATGTTCCCGGAGCGACAGGAATAGCTGTGTAATCAGCGATTCGCCCCGTCGATGTTGTGTACTCTTCGGATACCAGCTGGTCTCGGACTACTTTCGGCTGTGACATATGTTTTATATCTTCAGTGCCACGTTGCCTTCTCGGAAATATCATGACACTTGGCGTGAGAGTTTTCGAAAAAAAAAATAGAAATAACGCTGGCCTTACTTCCGTCGAAGAGCATAAATGACTTTATATTCACAGCCCAGTCACGTTAGGTTTCACTGCAGCACTTCTGAGGAGAACCCAATAACTAAAGGAATCCGAGTGGTAGTCGTGTGATGCTACTTGTCAATGAAGGTCCCCGAAGAGGATGTTCCTTGGTTGTGAAGCATTTGTAACCCTTGCTGGTATGGTAACCAAAATCTTCCCAGGGCACCAGCCGCCCGTTGAGATACTACTGCTAGAGAGATATGGCGTCTTTTGATTGGCCAGACAGTACTACATTGGATCCTTCTCTCTGGTTATGATTCATTTATCTTAGCCTATACATACCCCTAATAGTCTGGTCTATTCTTTACATATTCTCCTCTGTCCTCATACACCTGACAACACAAAGATTACCAAATAATTCTTCTTCTCAGAAAGGGTTAAGAACTGCACTAATTTTTCAGTGGCCCCTTTCCTCTTGGTAAGGGTAGAAGAGACTGTTTAGCTATGGGAAGCAACTCTTCTATGAGAAGGACACTCCAGTATCAAACCATTGTTCTCTAGTCTTGGGTAGTGCCATTACCTCTGTACCATGGTCTTCCACTGTCTTGGGTTAGAGTTCTCCTGCTTGAGGGTACTCTAGGGCACACTATTCTATATTAATTCTCTTCCTCTTGTTTTGTCAAAGTATTTTATAGTTTATATTGGAGATATTTATTTTAATGTTACTCTTAAAATAATTCATTTTTCCTTGTTTCCTTTCCTCACTGGACTATTTTCCTTATTGGTGCCCCTGGGCTTACTGCATGCTGCTTTTTCAACTTGGGTTGTAGCTTTGCAAATAATAGTAATAATAATAATAATAATAATAATAATAAGTCATTTCATCAACTTCATCCCCATTCGCAGACTTGTCTGCAAGCTTCTTTCTGCCATCCTTAAGTTGTCACTTAACACCAAATGTGCCAGACACGATGCCCTTCCTTGCCACGGACAATAAGGTGGCTGAACTATGACAATGGTTGATCGACTATTACAGTAGCAGAATACTCAACACATTTGAACACCAACCACTTAAGTTTATCAAGGGTCAACTAGTGAGACTGATGGTTGATCCAGTTGCCCTCAACCTAGATGTAAAGTTTACTGTCATTGGACCTGTCTCCATTAGTGAACCTTTTAGCCCTAAACATCCTCGCAGATAGGAAGATCCGTCACACCCAAAGCCAATTCCAGGGAGTTGTCCATCGAGAAATGAATCATTAACATATAGAATGAATACTGCAGTGTCCATTTGCACATCATTGACCAGAAATACACAATATTTATCATGCCTTGGGGGCAGTACCAATACTGCATCGCAACGCAAGGCTGCATTGCATCTAGTGATGGCCATACTGTTGTGTATTATTGTAACAATGTACTATATTATTTCAAGTGTTTCAGGTATTGCGCAACATTGCATCATATTGCATGAATAAGACATGTTATGCTTTGATCATAAGAGTAATGATTTGTTTTGGTATTAGGATTCAAACATTTGTTGATTACCTCAGATAAGATGTGATTCTTTATGATTTGTACTGGAGTAGGATTTAAGTCTTTTCAGAGCGATGCTCTTTTGTTTAGCAATGTTTTGGTTTATGAGATTGTGTAAGACGCTCCATATGCACTTGGGAGTCAGCTGTCACAAAGTGAAGTTCATAATGTAGTCTTTTATACATTAAAGGTATATTTTATAATACCAACGTATTATTACCCATCAAGCTATATTCGACGACGTCAGATGGGATCAGCTGAGAAATAATTACTAACAATTGATCATCTATGTTCCAGGTAATTATTATGGTTAATAGAACTTCCTACCTAAACATCCATATATTATATTTGGCGACGTCAGATGGGATCAGCTGAGAAATAATTACTAACAATTGATCATCTATGTTCCAGGTAATTATTATGGTTAATAGAACTTCCTACCTAAGCATCCATATATTATATTTGGCGACGTTTGAGGACGACGGACAAGCAGGGAGAAGCAAGCAGGGAGAAGCATTGGAGCCTATGCACAAAGACGGCCAGCACAAGAGAAGGTCTTTGTACATCGGGAAACAAGAGTAAAATCGCCCAATGAAGATTTTACCAGCAGCAGAATAGGAATTTCATCAAATACACAAAAAGGGTGAAATTTAAAATTAAATAGGTACAAATAGAGTTTTGAAAAGTTATAATGGTTTTGATATTCAGGTAATAGGTGCTTCGAACGTAGAAGTACAGTACAAAGAACAGAAATTAGAGAGAATGCCATTAACAGTAGTAAAAGGTAATGGACAAACTTTGCTAGGTTTAGATTGGCTACAGTATTTGAAGTTAGATTGGCCTAGTATTTTGAAGGTTGCAGGTAGACAAGATGAAAACAAAAAGGAAATGTCTATGGATGATATCATATCAGAGTTTCAAGACGTATTTGAAGATAAAATAGGTACAGTAAAGAACGCAAAGGCAATTTTAGTTTTGAAACCTGACAGTTTTCTTAGATTTTTTGCTCCGAGACCAGTACCGTATGCATTGAAAAGTGCAGTTGAAACAGAAATCAAGAGATTAGAAAGTGAAGGTTCCTGGGAAAAGGTTACATATTCAGATTGGGCTACACCATTAGTTCCTATTGTGAAGGAAAGTGGACAGGTTAGGTTATGTGGAGATTACAAAGTAACGTTAAATCCACAACTGCAAGTAGCTTAACCTACCACAGTTATTAAGGTAAGCAAACAAAATGCCTTTTAATATAGAACCCCCTCAAGCTTTTAGCGTCACTGCTGAGCCTAATTCTGTTGCAACACGATGGCAACATTGGTGTGAGGAATTTAAGATTTATTTAGAAGCATTAGGGAACATGAAGGATGCACAAAAGAAGGCATTATTACTTCATACAGCAGGTAGGGAAGTTCGGGAAGTGTTTAAGACTTTGCAGCCTACAGATGACACAAGTGAAGCTGCAATTAAGGCACTTACCACATATTTTGCTCCTCAGGTCAATAAATTTTTTGAAAGATACCAGTTTTCAGCGCAAGCTTATCAGAAAGAAAATGAAAGTTTAGATGCATTTGTGACTAGACTAAAGAATTTAGCCGTTTCATGTGAATTTCTAGAGTTAGAGAATGTTATCATAGATCAAGTAATTGCACATTGCACATCAGAAGAGCTAAGAAAGAAATTATTGCAAGATAAAGATTTAACATTAGAAAAGGTATTGATAACAGGCAGAGCTTTAGAAACATCCAATAGGCAAAGTCACATAATAGGTAGTTCTACAAGCAATAGAATGGAAAATTCTAAAATTAATACAGTAGGTTCTAAGTGGAAAACCAATGAGAATCAGAGAAGGAATATGACAAAGCCTAGTCATAGAAAAGTGCCTAACACTAATGTTCATAAATATCAGAATCAGGCTTATACACAGAAACAACAGGAAAAACCCAAGTGTTTTAGGTGTGGTAAAACTGATCATCTTGCATACGAAGCAAAGAAATGCCCTGCTACTGGACAGACATGCCAGAATTGCAGAAAGCTGGGTCATTTTGCAACTGCTTGGAGATTTCCTAAACAGTACGCAAAGAAAATAAATGCTACAGTTGATACTATGGGTCAAGAGAATAATGAGGAAAATTGTAAACCGTATAAGGATATATGGTATGAACTGAGTGTGACACAAGGAATAGTGATGAGAGGTTCCAGGGTAGTTATTCCTAATTCACTGAGAAATAAGGTTTTGTCTGAAATACATGCTGATCACCAAGGTATTGTAAGATCAAAGTCAATTGCGAGAACTTTTGTATGGTGGCCAGGTGTAGATAAAGATGTGGAATGTTATATAAAGAATTGTATGAATTGTGTTATGCAACAAAACAATCCTCAATTTGCTAGAATGCACCCGTGGGAGTTACCCAGGTATCCATGGCAAAGAGTGCATATAGATTTTGCAGGTCCTTTTTTGAATTATTTGTTTTTGATAGTAGTAGATGCTTACAGTAAGTGGCCAGAAATTATCCCAATGAAGACGACAACGTCTTACGCCACAATAAAAGAGTTAATGCAAATTTTTTCAATGCATGGTATTCCAGAAAGAATTGTTACAGATAATGGTCCACAATTTACCTCACAAGAGTTTAAAGAATTTTGTAATGTCAATGGTATAAAGCATACATTTTCAGCTACATATCATCCATCCACTAATGGAGAGGCTGAAAGATTTGTTCAAACGTTTAAACACAATATGAAGTGTAGAAAAGCAAATTCAGGTAATATATTTTTGCATGTGTCAAAATTTTTATTGTCTTATAGAACAACGCCGCACAGCACAACAGGCGTGGCACCCTCAAATTTGTTAATGGGAAGGAGGATAAGGTGTAAGTTAGATTTGTTGTATCCAAGTTTGCAAAGTGATTTAGAAGATAAAGGGTATAAACAAGTAGCAAAGCTTCCTAATGTAAGACATTTTTTACCTTTGTCTGATGTCATGGTAAGATCGTACAACACTCCAGAGAAGTGGGTACCAGGAGAGATTGTAAGAGAGATAGGAAATTTACATTATGATGTTCGTGTTGGTGATAATGTTGTAAAACGTCATGTTGATCAATTACAGCCGTTAAACAGAAAGAAAGTAGAGCATGTGAATGTTAGAGATGAGAAACTTAAAGAAGTAGTTAGATCAAATGAGTCAAGTATTAACCAAGATGGTCCAACATCCAATGTAAATTCAGAACCAATTCATGTACCAGTACAAGATGAGGTTAAAGTGCTTCCTAATAGGATTAACAGAGGAAAGCCCCCTGAGAGATTAGATTTATGAATATTTTTACAATGTCAAGTTAAGGGGGAGGAGACTGTTGTGTATTATTGTAACAATGTACTATATTATTTCAAGTGTTTCAGGTATTGCGCAACATTGCATCATATTGCATGAATAAGACATGTTATGCTTTGATCATAAGAGTAATGATTTGTTTTGGTATTAGGATTCAAACATTTGTTGATTACCTCAGATAAGATGTGATTCTTTATGATTTGTACTGGAGTAGGATTTAAGTCTTTTCAGAGCGATGCTCTTTTGTTTAGCAATGTTTTGGTTTATGAGATTGTGTAAGACGCTCCATATGCACTTGGGAGTCAGCTGTCACAAAGTGAAGTTCATAATGTAGTCTTTTATACATTAAAGGTATATTTTATAATACCAACGTATTATTACCCATCAAGCTATATTCGACGACGTCAGATGGGATCAGCTGAGAAATAATTACTAACAATTGATCATCTATGTTCCAGGTAATTATTATGGTTAATAGAACTTCCTACCTAAACATCCATATATTATATTTGGCGACGTCAGATGGGATCAGCTGAGAAATAATTACTAACAATTGATCATCTATGTTCCAGGTAATTATTATGGTTAATAGAACTTCCTACCTAAGCATCCATATATTATACATACTCGATGCTACAACCAGTTAATCATGAGCTCTACATTATTATAAGCTACATACTGTACACTTAAGTGCACAGATAACCCACTCATGTAATCTGAAATCATTGAGAATAATTCTTTTTTTTTCAGCCTGAGAATTGCTTGACATGGGGTCACCACGGCAACACATTTAACCCAGAGAAATTTATCGTTGCACAGAAAACTGTTGGAGTCTGCATAGTTTTAAATTACGTCTTTACAGGTCAACCTTGTACTGCATACCTAACGGCCATACAAGAGTTCCCCATGTATGTGTTGGTAACTTCTTTAACCTTAATTGGTGGGGCAAGGATACAACTTAAAAAGTAGGTTCTCAATGTCTATTAGAGTGAATACACAAGATACGTGAGACACAAGAAAAGATAACTTATCAGCTAAGGGGATGGAGACAGACAGACTGCATCATGGGAACACAAAAGACAAGTGTTGCCAATGCGGACTCAATGTTGCCCTATCATATCCATTTGCTCTTTGGTAGAAAGATTTATTTTAAACATTTAGAGTTCTTATGATCTTGTCTAACTTATTCTTGAACCGTGTTACTTACTATTTAGTACATCGGCTGGAAGTCCATTCCAAGTATTTGCTATTCTGTATATGAAGAAATTGCCACATTAAGTGGTGCTGTACCTTTTCAATTCCAGTTTGTATCCGTTACCTCCTGGATTGATTTGTCCAGAGAGTGAATAGATTGTTGTAATCTATATTTGTTTTTCCTTTAAGAATTTTGAATGCCTCTACTAACTGTCCCCTTAGTAGTCGAGTTTGTAGATCAAATAAGTTCAAACACTCCATTCTCCGTCTATTTCCAAATTGCCTTAGTATTTGAACTAGTTTGGTTAACCTAGCTTGTACTGCTTCTGGTCTATTTATATCCTTCTGAATACTTGGAGCCCAGAATTGGACTCCGTATTCTAGATGGGGTCTTACTAGTGATGTGTAGAGCTGTAGTAGTATCTTTGTTTCTATATTTGAATTGTATCTTTATATAGCCTATTAGTTTCTGCGCTTTCTTTTCAGCTTTTCTACCCTGTTTGATGAACTTCAAATCCTAGCTGATAATAATACCGCGATCTTCCTCCTGGTCAACACTTTCTATTTCATTACACAACGGTGAGTAATCTGACTAGGTTACTATAACCTATGTGCATGACTTTACATTTACCACAGTTGAAAGGCATTTGCCATTTTCTAGACCATTCTCCTAGATTCATTAGATCCTCTCTTAAGTCTTCTACCCTCTTAACGAGAGAATGCCTTGACTTAGTCATGTGGTTTCTTCATATTGTTGAAGAATTGTGATGGGCAAGAGGGCTCTCGAACTTGGGAAAATTGCTCCCCGAGTTCGAATCTAAATTTCTCTCTCTCGCCTATTTCTTCTTCTCAATATTACTTCGACCTTCTACTAATTTTATAAACTTTCTTTAGTCTTGCTGTCCTAACTTTATGAGTATTATTTCACTTAATTTATATATGTATATATGTGTGTATGTGTATGCATATATATATATATATATATATATATATATATATATATATATATATATATATATATATATATATATCATTTTATTTGTTGATTTATTTATTTGTTTATTTATTTTTATTTCATTTAAATGGCGTAGACATTTCCACATTCGTTATTACTGCCTGCTTAGAGGAATGGGAGAAGGGATCATGGTTGGGAGGTATTTGCATTCAAAGCTATACGTGAGAGGATTGCATGATCTCAGCTATCCCGATGATGGTTTGGACCTTTTTGGCGGAACTATTCTCAAGGGTTGGGTTATCGGAATCCAGGGGGATTCAATCCTTGAGGTGGGACTCTTGTTTTCTGGCTGGAATCCCATCATTACAAATATAGGGAGGATGATTCCATATTTTCATGGTCTCAGTCCTAACAGGCGGGTTTAGCTTACGCCTGTGCCTCTATATCTGTTTTGGTGCTATCCTTCGGGTAGGGTATGGAGTGGACCATCTGCGAAGTATACTGTCATTCTGCAGTTAGTGGAGAATGCAAATTTCCTTTCCAACGTATGATATTTTCCTAATATTTTCAAGTAGATATACCAAACAACTAACAACACAAAAAATAAAACCCCACCCTTGACTATGGACCCTTCGAAAAATGACTCCCCATCCCCTGGATATGCTGATCCCCCCCCCCCCCCCCCCGGCACTGTTGAATACCTCTGACAATTCATTTAAACAAAATTGTATTAATGACTTCGGAACTAAAAAGGACAATTCTTCCAGTACTCGAAAATCAAGAAATTTGAGCTACACAGGAAACTTAAAATCCTGTATGTTACCCAAATTGCATTAGACACAGATTAGGATGTGATATATAAAGCATTTGAATCTTACGGCTTAATCAGAGAGATGAGAATGCGACTCAAAGAGGACAAATGAGATTCTTGGATATCCTGTGATATTCATGATGTACCATTTAATGCAATATGTAATATTATGAATATTAAAATTAATAATTTGAATATAAACGGTGCTCTGTGTGTGGGGTACCAAACGATCTCGGTGTGCACAAACCTCAAGATTGTATAGATAAAGCTATAGAGGTGATTGCGCCCTCCCAGAGAAAGCAAAAATCACCAATATGGGTTGTTGGTCAATCAATAGGGGACACAGAAAATACTTCAGGAGCTGTAAATTTCTTCAGAAGAAAGTAGGAACGATTGCACCTGGAGATATATCTCGGTATGGAAAGAATAATTTTCTCATACATGCCAAATCATTCATACAGCTCACTTTATTATCCAATTTAAAGACAAATAGCGAAGATATAAAGTTGGATGTCAAACCCTACCTATATTTAGTTATGGAAGGGGGTTAGTTTCTTAATAGAGACATATGAATTTACGGAAGAGGAGAAACTGGCCATGTGTCCATTAACAGTGTGGAAGGTGCATAATTATGGTTCCTGGGACATCAATGATTATCCTTACTTTCCCGGATACTAATGTACCTTTCCACATTGTCTTTGAAAATGAAAGGATTAAAGTTCGATCGTTTAAACAGAAGCCCCTTCAATGTTTTAATTGTTTCAAATTTGGACACCTTTCCAAAGTCTGCAAAAATTAAAACATTTTTAGCACTTGCTCTGAACATCAGCATGGAGAGTGTACACTTGAGGCCAGGTGTTTGAACTGTAATTTGAATCATAAATCTACTGATAGGAGTTGCCAGCAATATAAGTTAGAAGAGGCTGCCCTCAATAAATCAAGTATTGAACACATAAGTGTTGGGCATGCCAAGAGAATATTGAATAGATCAAGCTATGCCAAAGCACTGAAATCAGGAGGAATATTGCTGCAGAAGACATCTAACCCACCTATTACTGCTAGTATTATTATTATTATTATTATTACTAGCCAAGCTACAACCCTAGTTGGAAAAGCAAGATGCTATAAGCCCAAGGGCTCCAACAGGGAAAAATAGCCCAGTGAAGAAAGGAAATAAGGAAATAAATAAATAAGAATAAATTAACAATATATCATTCTAAAAACAGTAACAGCGTCAAAACAGATATGTCCTATATAAACTATTAACAACGTCAAAAACAGATATGTCATATATAAACAATAAAAAGACTTATGCCAGC
>NC_090762.1:52618473-52620973 GCF_036898095.1 Palaemon carinicauda | reverse complement strand
CCAGTAAGTCTGGCTTCAGGAAGGGGGCAGGACATCAGAGTTCTTAGTCTGAGTCTGTTTCTGTCTAGCTTGTGGTTGAGATTCCCTTGCTAGACTGACACAGACATAGGAGGCTTAGCCTCCTTAGTTCACTTTCGAAGGTTTCTGTACGAGATGATTCCTTCTTTTTGTGATCTAGCAGACTAGTCCAGTGTTGTTGTTTTCGGTGTGGAGGATAAGATCCTCTTTTCTGTGAATAACAACGCCTTCCTTGCTTTGGTTCCGAGGGAGTTGGCAAGTATTGCTGGCCTCCCTCCTCGGATCTCCCCCAGGCTAAGATGAGTTTTCTTGGCTGCGGGTGATTCATTATTAGAGCAAGGTTGGCAGGACCCTCTTCTCCCTTTCCCCCTCTTTCCTTTGTGATGGCCTAGCCATTGCATTCCTGTCCGTCATTCTACATCTGTACCTAGCATAGGTTAGGATGTGGGGTTGACTCAGTCCCTTGCCGGCCGCGTCTTCTGCTTTGAGTGCTGCCCGGACCTCCCTTGGTCTCTCATCCATGTTTGTCTGAAGAGCCAGATGGCATTGGTCAGGAAGCCTGAAGTTATATTCTCCCCTTCCTTATGTGCACTCTTTCGGGTTGCCGGGTTATGAGGTAGTGGAGTCTCTTATCCCGGCATCCATTCTGTTTTTCTTCTAGTGTTGTACCCTAGCCCGGCTGCCGGCCTGAGTGGCTGGCAGCCGGGCAGTCGGAGTTCTCTGGTTCTTTTGCTGCCGGCCGGCATTGCTTGTTTACCTTTGCCGGCCGGCTATATATCACACCATTGTCTGGCAACCGCTACGATTAGTGGCCGGCAGCCGGGTGCGGTTGTTGTTTAGCTGCCGGCCGGCAGGGGACACCGAGGTTCTGCCGGCTGCTACGTTTGGCGGCCGGCAGCCGGGTGCTATCTTGTGTAGTTGCCGGCCGGCACACGCATTTGAACCAGCGTTCTTCCACCTTATAGTTTATAAGTAGTATACTTTGGAACTAGTTAAGGTGTGTGCCGGCCGGCACATTACCTTCTATACTGTAGCCAATATTTTTCAGTATAGTATATACTGTAGGGAGAAAACTATAGTATAGTATTTGTTACAACACTAAGTTTTTCTAACACTTTTGTGTTGTCTTGTACAGCCCTTTGGTGTAACCTTACAGATAAAGAAAGTGAGTTCTTTCTTGTCTACTATCCAGCATTTTAAAGTCACTTTTTGGGTGTGAGCTACACCTGTTTCCTCTGGAAATTATTTACTGGTTGCTCTAGAATAGATTAACCATACGATTTTATTATCTGGAAGGTTGCAACAATTGACTGTGCGGGAAATACAAGTGTGTGTCTTTCCTTTCTAGTTTAGTTATGCTAAGCTATGTATATCCAGTGATACGTAGTTCACTTGATACTCATGGAATTTTCTTCTCTTTACAGGAGGACCATCCGAAGTGTGGAAGCGTTTTCTGTAACGTCCGCAGCAAGAACTTCTGCGGACATGATTTGTGTAGGAGGCACGCAGCATGCACAGTCTCCAAAGGTGATCTCCGGTATTGGGACCCGCAGGTATGTACCATGTGCACAAACCTGATTACTGAGGCTTTTGATTCCCCTAAGACGGCGGAGTCAAGGGACGCAGCAAGGGAGAAGCTTCGTACCTGGGTAAGGGGCTTTCAGAAGAACACTAATGGGCCCTATCTTCCAAGTGAGAAGATGAGGGGCTTACCTTTTCCCCAAGGTGTCAACTGAGGCAGTGATTCCCCAGCCTCAAGTGGAGATACCAGGGGTTCAGATCCCCGTGGATGCTGAAGTCACGGACGCCCTGCAGGACATCCAATTGGACGATAGGATGTCGGAGGTTTCCGAGCGTTTGAAAGATGACCTTCTGGCAGAAGACCAGGATGAAGAGCAGGCTCCAGACAATGAAGAGCAAGAGGTCGACGAGGTGTCGGCTACTCCGGTTCAGTTCCCCTGAACCTATTCTCTCAACATCGTCCTCTCTCCCAGATGAGCTGGGAAAGACCCTTTCCTCCATCGTTGGAATGATCCAACAGATGCAGAGGGAAAATAATGAGAAGGCTGCTGCAATGAAGCTGGAGAGGCGGAGACTTGCAGCATCACGTGGGCCCCAGAAGAAGCTCAGCGTGAAAGACCTTCCCTTGTGCTCAGATGCCAACCCTTGGAAGTATGCCGAGCACATGCCTATGACGACGGGAAAAATCGTCATTTCGGAGAAGTTGGGCTCAGTCTTAACGTTTACACAATAGACGTGCAATGCAAGGCAAAGGATTCATTGGTCTAGTCTGAGATTGAGGGAGAGAGAGAGAGAGAGAGAGAGAGAGAGAGAGAGAGAGAGAGAGAGAGAGAGAGAGAAGACTAGCGCTATGAATAATTTTTTGTTTTTTAAACAGACTAATTTTCAGTAGGTTTTTTTTTTTCTTGAAAGTTAGAGGCATTTTCTTTGTCTTAAAGTAACATTAAAATACTACAGACTC
>NC_090762.1:52603473-52615973 GCF_036898095.1 Palaemon carinicauda | reverse complement strand
GTTCAAAGAAAATGAAGAGACAACAAACAAGGGTTAAGGACGCACCTCTATAGATTGTTAATGAATATACGTACTTAGGACAGACAATAAGTGTTTTCCAAGGCTAACCGAAATTAATAAAAGGATAGGCATGTGATGGAGAGCTTTTGGTAAACAAAAAGAGATGAAACGTAGAATGCCACTTTCTCTAAACACAAAGGTATTAATCACGTGGCTCTACCAGTATTAACTTAAGCATCCAAAAACTTGGAACCTTACTAAAGCTTTAGAACATAATCCAAAGTCTGTTTCATCCAAGGGGGTAAATAGAGCTGAAGCACGGTTTGAAAGCTCGTCGCTGATTGGCTGTTGGTTTATGCATTCTCCCCTCCCACTGACCGACGACGAAGCAAAACATTGCATTTGTTTACAGTACATGTTAATTTTTGCTTTATACCTCACTTAGTTTGCCTAATATATATCTGGTTCTTTGGTCACACACAGATTAAAGGTAGATGATGAGTATTACCTTGAAAAAATATCCATATCTTAAAACAAATATACAAAAAAAAACACGAATTTAAGGTGAAAAGAGCGCTGAAAAAACTTAATACAACTTTTTTATATGCTGTTTTTACCTAAAAATCTTTTGCAAACGTAAATAAAAATGCTGGATTTTGTAGGAAAAATCCTCTTCAATGTCATGAACCCCAAATAAATAACGTAAGAAAGGAAAATAATGTTGAAAGCATGGCGAAATGAGTGAGCTACGAAGGAAAAAATAAAAAATTCTCGTGATGAGTAACGACATATTTTCATGACGAAACCTCACCAAGAACAGTTTAATGCTGAAGTTCTGAAGTATAAGATAAAGAAGTAAATTTACTCGCAAAATTGGGTACCTATAGTCCCCTACTCCTATGCCCATTAATATATATATATATATATATATATATATATATATATATATATATATATATATATTTATATATATATATATATATATATAAAAGACAAAGAAGTAAATTTATTGGCAAAAAATGGGGGCCTATAGTCCCCTACTCCTATGCCCATTATATATATATAAATATATATATATATATATATATATATATATATATATATATATATATATATTTATATATTTATATATATATATATATATATATATATATATATATATATATATATATATATATATATATATATATATATATATATATATATATATATATATATACACACACACAAGTGGCCGCGTCTCGTCAAAAATGAAGGCTAAATTTTTAGATATGCACACACACTGCACACTTTATCTTACCTATCTCTTTAGGAATATTTAAATGGGTCTGAGAAAGGCATTATTTTCAATTATGATATGCATTTGATATGATTTAATTTTAAATTCCAAATATATTTTCATATTATAGATTTAACCATTGAGTTGAAATATCAAGGATTTAGAGCATCCGCGTTTAGTTTAAATTATTTATTTATTTTTTCAATGGGATGTTTTAACGCTAACAAAACGTGATTCAACTTCAGTGATTCAGATAGCAACGCAAAGGGATTTCCAAAATAGTAGAAATAATTCAATTTATAATGTTTCCTTACTTCTTCTCTTGGTGATTTAAATCGGGAATTAGCATTTCTTTTTGGTTTGCAAATCATTCATATGGGAATTCCTCATTTAAAAATATGATACTAATTTTCTTCATATTTTTTTCCGAGTTTTTACTAATGAAAAACTTTTGCAAATACAAATTACTCAGTAAATCACAAAATTCTGACTGTATCTTCCACTTCGTTATCAATTTAAGAGGCATGTCAACACATTAAAATCATAAAAGCAACTCTAAAAAAGTGTGGACAGATGTTCACGCAGATACAGAAATGCAGATTTGCGCTCAGAGACGTATCCCGGGATCTTCTTGTCACCTTTGGTTTGTGTTGCACATTTCAGCTAGACTGCCACGCCCCCTCTAAGAACATAGTGTGACAAATGCTAAAGAAAATTGAATATTTGCACCAAACGTGTTTTGCAGTTCTCTTTCGTTCCCTCTCGTAATGACTTAATATCCATGACCCAGTCACGTTAGGTTTCAATGCAGCACGTCTGGGTGGAATTTAATAATTAAAGGATTCTGAGTGGAACTCTCGTGATGCTGCTTGTCAATGTGGGTTCCTTATCTGGCCCTTGGAATTTTCCAGTTGATTCTAAGAATTTTGATCTGTAGGAGTTTTCATTTTACCTAAATATTATTTGCCTAAGGGCCGAGAGAGAGAGAGAGAGAGAGAGAGAGAGAGAGAGAGAGAGAGAGAGAGAGAGAGAAGCAGATTACTGTGCGTGTTGATATTCCCGGTATCATATTTCCTTCTCTTGCGACGCAATCTACGGTTCGGAACAGAAACTCATTTAGGTACTTTATTGCAAATTGCGTTGAGATACATATCGAGATATTGTTCAATCATGACAAATCCAATGTGTCTCCTGTCTCTGCATATCCATAGGCGTGTTTTTTGGGAGTGTCTAAAATGTTTTTTACATTCTGCGTTGTAGATGTCAGACAATGGCAGGGCGCTATCCCACAGTGCAGCATGATCTCCAGCCAACGTCTCGCGGGCAATGTCATTATATAAGTCGATATGATCTTTGTTTTCGACGGAGTTTTGTGGATGATCCTGTTAGAAATAGAAAAGGACAAAATCTCTATGTTATTAGCCTTTATTCTTACATAAAAATGTGTCTTATGATTAAGAAATCTTCCCGTTTGCATGACAAAATTCTTCAAAATTATCACTTAGTTTTACTGCGTTTCGGCTGCATGTTAAATTTGACCTAAATATGAAAGAAAGATGAGGATAAATCAAAATGAAAAACTATTAGTATTATAATCAGTATTATAAAAGGGAATAATTAATACTTAGATATCCTGAAGGGAGAACTACTACAGTTTGCTATGTATAGCTCATTGTAAACGACACTAAAATTTTACATGATCATCCCTTTTGACCCCTTATCTGTTTGTATATTATTATTATTATTATTATTATTATTATTATTATTATTATTATTATTATTTACTAAGCTACAACCCTAGTTGGAAAAGCAGGATGCTATAAGCCCAACAGGTCCACTAGCCCAGTGAGGAAAGGAAACAAGGAAAAATAAAACTTTTTAAGCGTAACATCTGTATAAACTATAAAAACTTTAACAAAACAAGAGGAAGAGAAATAAGATATAATAGTGTGCCTGAGTGTACACTTAAGCAAGAGAACTCTAACCCAAGACCATGGTACAGAGACTATGGCACTACCCAATACTAGAGAACAATGGTTTTATTTCTTAGTGTTCTTCTCCTAAAAGACCTGCTTACCATGGCTAAAGAATCTCTTCTACTCTTACCAAGAGGAAAGTGGCCACTGAACAATTACAGTGCAGTAGTTAACCATTTGGGTGAAGAAAAATTGTTTGGTAATCTTAGTGCTGTCAGGTGTATGAGGACAGAGGAGAATCTGTAAAGAATAGGCCAGCATATTCGGTGTATGTGTAGGCAAAGGGAAAATGAGCCGTAACCAGAGAGAAGGATCCAATTTAGTACTGTCTGGCCAGTCAAAGGACCTCATAACTCTCTAACGGTAGTATCACAACGGGTGGCTGGTGCCCTGGCCAACCTACTACCTACTGTCTTTTAATATTCACTTGTCGTTTGTGGTCTTTTCCCACGTAGCTGTCCTACTTCTTTGACTTTACTTTGGTCCCTAATTCAGGAGAAGACACGAGAATAATAAGAGCACCTGTATATGATCCAGAAGCTTGAAAACGGTGGGCGTCGTTTTGGCGAATTCATCCACCAGAGGCGCCAGAACTTTGAGTTGGTTTGCATATTTTTCTGAAGCCGTCTTAGCTCCAAACTTTCGGTACACTTTTCTCGTAGCCTTCATGAAGTGCAAAGCTGTACCTAAGAAGTAAATAAGAGAATAAATTGTATAGTTATCGTTCTTAATAAATGAATCAAATATATGTTTATCAAAAGTTTTCTGTATTGTAACTTGGAAGTAAATAAGTTTCCACAAGACAAATTTCTTTCTTTTCTCTGCCTGAAAAGGTTAACTGATGTCTAGTACCAACCATAATTTTCATTTGTTATTTACAAATACTTCTAATGAATTGTGAAAAATTATATATCAATAAAAATTGATATTTTTCAGCTAAATGATGGAATAATATTCTATTATTTCGGCACTTAATAGTTATTTTCAGATGTTAAGTAAAACCTTTTACACAAAACTGAATTTTTGGCCAAACATCACATGATTTATTCCACATTTAAATATAATTTTGGCGAAATTTCCTTTAAAGTTCTATCTCTCACCAAAGAGAAATACCAAAAGCCTGAAAACTTCCGGTCCTAGAGCGTTTACTAAAAAGGTTTTGTCTGGAACTTTTGCTACCCAAACAGGGAAAATTCCACCCAGGAGTGTGATCGAAAGGGTTGATGTAAAGCACTCTCTCTCTCTCTCTCTCTCTCTCTCTCTCTCTCTCTCTCTCTCTCTCTCTCTCTCTCTCTCTCTCTCTCTCTCTCTCTCTCCTTATTTTCACAGTATTTATTTTCAATGTAAAATATGCATGTTACAGTCAGTTATCAAAAACCTGCGTGGCCAGTTGCTAAGAAAGACATCCGAAAGCTTTTACCACAAAAAAATACATATTTTCCATGTAAATGTACGAAATTAAATCTCGTAATTGATCATCTTAGCCGGACAATCAACACAGCATGATTTGTGATTTGACACAATTCGAATCACAGACAGCATTTCAATAGGCAAATACTAACTGTTGATCATAACTTTATTGATTCATCATTAGTGAAATTCTCTTACTATGTCTAAATTGGTAAATGAAGAAATCGATTGATGGGCTATGGAAGGTAATCTCGTTCCAATGATCAGAATTTTGATTGAAGTCTTCCCTATAGGTAAACTAATGGTTCATGACTGCTGTGATTACGTTATAAATTAATCTTATCATTTTTAATAGATCATTTTTTTTTATCTGGGAAAGTACTTAACGTTTTTAGTTTAGATAAACTCTTGTATACTGCTGATCAAATGCAATATAAAGATCGGGAAGTTATAAGATAAAGATTAACAAACGTGTAAAGGAGAAAAAAAAAATAACCATAAAGCAGAAAATTCGGCCGTGGCTCCTTTCCAGCGATCCAGGATTCCAGAGATGAAGGCAACTCCTCCAGGAAGGCGTTCCACCTATAGGTAATCTTGAGTGGGACGCCGAGGTGAATGACTTTGTGATAATCCTCGTGGGTAATTTGCCTCCTTTTGGCCATCATGACGTAGACGTCCTCCCATTGGTCCTGCAATGACACAAAGATGGAATCTACTCATTCAAGAGAACATTGCTCGACCTTGACCTTGACCTTTGACCTAGGACTTTAAAAATTGAATAATTTCCACGTCTCAATATAACAATTAATCCATGAAAGTTTCATTACTTTATGAGTAAAAGTGTGCCCAGGAAGTTGTTCACAAACAAACAACCAGACAAACAAGGGCGAAAACATAACATTCTCCCAACTTTGTCGGCGGAGGTAAACAGACGGTAGTGATTCTTTAAATGCCATATAATCTACTTTCAGTGTCTACTCTTTTGACTTCCACGAATTTATGTGGCAAAGTTTTCCCTTATTCTTTGAATTAGCATACAGAGATCAGGCTATGAGAGCGTGACCGAATTGGTAAAAACAGCTTTACAATGTAAACCCGGAGGATTTGGGTCAAATGGCTTTAATTACACAAAGGTCAAGTGATCATTAGCTTCGGTCAAATGGCTGGTACTTCAGGTCACAGAAGTGTTAAGCTTCAAAGAGCAAGAAATGAAACCAAATGGTACCAAGTACGTTACTTCCCGAGTTTAAATTGAATCGAACCGTGATCACAGACGATGTCCGTGGTAGAGGAACAAAGTGCAAGTTTTATTAGAAAATTTACATAATGTCAATAATCACAGTTGTTTATGTATTATTCTTTTAATGTCCGTATAAACATCCCATTTTTGTGTTTAAATCAAAGGATATTTTATTTTAGATAACAAGAAAATAAATCAAACATGTAAGCAGCTTTATTACAAACTGTCTATCGGAAATAACATGGCGATTAATAAAGTTAAACGTGGAAGAGATTACCCACCCTCTTAAAACTTGCAACCCTGTATTTGATATCCGGACTGGCAATACGTTTCACGAGAACTTCGAAAATGTATCTCGTGTGGGAATCGCCAAAAAACATGATGTGAATAGCGGGACGCGTCACCACGTCTGAAGCAGACACATTCGCATGCGCTGCTTGATTTTGCCAAGGGTCAATTTCTTTGGGATCCCTGATAGATATGTCAAAAATAAAATATGTATAAGCATATAGAGGTTTTAACAGAAATGCAATATTATAAATCAGATCATTCACGGATTCAAATTCAACAACTTTCATTTTCATAACCATAGAAAATTAATTCAGAACAAATAATTCAGAAAAAAGGCAAATCTCACCTTGTAGTATTCCATAACTTCCATACACAGTCCAAAATACGTTCTTTTGTAAAGTGAAAGTAGGGTCCATCACAAATGAATCTTGCTTCAAGACCATCATAATGGTAACAATTCCGGTCAAAATACCTACTGAAGTGGGGAGGCCTTTTGAATAATCTCGGGATCTCTTTGATCTTATTTGGGATGTTCTGGAACAGTAGTGGCATACGTGTTCCGTTGAAGAAGAGGCTGTTGGTGTAGTAGGCAATGAGAGTGAGGTTCACACAGACGATTATCGACAGCAGAGCGCAGCGCCTGTACCAGCTGGTTGCCATCGTGTAGCCCTACTTTGGTCTTATGCTGCCTGGGACAACAGCTTCAGCTTCTTAGTTTTTTTCTGAAAGTTTAAGACTTTTTAATTGCAGTTGGTGGAACAAGAAATACCTCATATACTGTGTCAAACTTTCAGAGAGGTTGATAGAGATATCATACAATGACAATATTATGTTATGGTAATCATATTAGCATTAAGGAGTCTATTGAAATATGTTACATTTCTTGAAATGTAGTGCTTTGTCTTCAACAGATATTTTGAATATATCTTATATATATTAATAGTTGAAACCTAAGTTGCATTTCTAAAACTGTAGATATGGTATACTTTTTGCCTGAAAATGCCAGTTCTGAGTGTAAGGCTCCTATTCTCTGTACTGGGATTCAAAAGGTTGCTGTCAATGTCAAGTGACTCCCACAAACCGATGCATTGTCCTAGAAATTTGTTATTGAATGTGTGTATTATTATACCCATGGTTTACCAATAAATGATCTTGATACTTTATAAAGTAAATGATATCGCCAAATTTTGTATGTGTGCATAGGGTCTGAAGAAAGTTAATGATTCATGCATTGATGAAAAATAAATAAATGAACAACTTTATTTTTGTTTTCCCTCAAAACATGAGCATATTAAAAAATGCTACGTATGATGCCAATATTATGTACTACAGTATTTACTTTGATCATTTATACAAAGACTGATAAAATGAAATATATCTAAATATTACATATTATTACGACTACCGAATTACATAAATTCCTGAGCTCCAAAACTCACCTTCTTTATATTACATAATCTAATACACAATAGAATACTTCCGAGCTCTGAGAGCTATACGCAACTCCCAGACAGTAATATATATGAATACTGAATATCTAAAAGGTCTCTTTATTTTACACTCAAAACAAAACTAGGTGATTACGTTACTTATAACGCGAACTATTCTAAAACCAACCTCTTACTTCGGTTCTTAGTCAGGGGATACGAGCAAAGCACTGAAATAATTATTGGTGATCGAAATAATACACACTTTACAAAAATATATATACAGTATTCTATAAGAAAAAAATTGAAAAATAATACCAAAAATAAATCACTCGAAATTTAAATCTGAACTAAACCTTAGACTAAGACAAAATGACACTTCAAAAGATTATACAATCACTTGTTTCACTAGAAAATAATTTATGAAAATATTTAATTTTGACAATTAATGAAAAAATAACACTTTAACACTTTAGAAAATAAATCAGATTTACACTTTCATATACGTATCTGTTACATTTACAACCTTTGGGGTCACACAAGGTTACCGAACGGTTAAGCAAAAATAAATACACTTCACCTTTTAACCAAATCTCACAGGGCCAGTCACGAAAAAAAATTTCATATAAAATGTACTTAAATTAACACAATATACTTTTAAATTAAACACACAATAATATCACCAATGTTTGAACAACACTATACACGGTATATGTTGGAGAGAAATCACTATTCACGTATGAGAGGAAATATGTAGTGGCTGGATAGATGGTGATGAGAGGAATGTCGGAAGTTGGCTCTTTTTAAAGGTCAGGCTAGATCTCTGGTTCCTCTGTGATAAGCAGATGTTCAAGAGATGTTAGCTGTTTAACGGTTTATTAGTAACTAACATATTTACACCAGAGATGTAAGCAGAACTCACTGTTAACAACTTAGGATAACAATCCAATAACAAAACAAGGATACAAGGATAAAGTACCAATTACATCTTTAAATACATTTTGGTGGGAAACGTATATGTATCACTGCATTGCTGGGCCCTTATAAACCATCCTAATTCATTTTGAAATCCTCCAGTTCAGCCTTCTCGTAGCATGGAGGCATGGTCTAATGGTGGCCTTTCATGGCATCAGGTTACGAACTTTGCAGTTTGAAGTAGGGCCCATTCGTCGCCCAATGAGGCAACACTCAGCTAACTCCGCCCACCTCCTTTCATAATAATAATAATAATAATAAAAAGGAAATTTTTTTAGTCTAGATCCTTCTTGCAACTTCTAACCAAGTGGAAACATGATGCAATCCCTAGCGTGTGTCATACAGCATACCTTTTAACAAATTTACATAATGCTTCGTAACAAAACTATGTGAAATGAAAATTTAATTCTTTAAAATGACAAAGATTTATATATATATATATATATATATATATATATATATATATATATATATATGGCACTGAATGAAAATATAACTAAATGAATGACGACAGTCTTATATAATTTACACATATTGACTTAATCCTACATGAGTGGAACTTACCTTACGAGCTGGTTATACATCTCTTAAATACACAAATGAAAAACGTGTATAAAATTATCTACTTATGTCTGTCCAGCTTCGTAAGAATATATAGGAAGGAGTACATCGAATCTGGAATGAAAATGAAGAAATAAGTAAACTGGTGTACTTAAGAAGCAAACCTTTTCCTTCGAATCCTGAGGTCTTAAGCAAATCTCGATTTTTTCAAGATAAGAGAATTCTCCTCAAATATTGCTCTATGGGAACCTAGCCAGGAGACGCAGCTTGGCAATGAGGCAGAGGAAAGGATATTATATTTGCAAAAAAAGACTTTTTCCCTTTGGATGCCTCTAGATCATGAAGAGGCTTTTGACATTAAAGTATCTCTGGTAATGTGCGTATGACAGTTTACGTACATGCACGCATTTATTTACGTATATTTATTGATCTTGAGTGGTTTGGTCATGTAAAGAAAATGGAGAACTGTGGGAGGCTGTTTGGAATGTCTGTACAATGGTTTATATACATGTACATATTTATGTACTATATATTTATTGGCCTTAGATGGTTGGGTCATGTGAAGAAAGTGGAGAATTTTTGGAGCCTGTAGAAAAGGGAAGGATAGAAGTATTAGAAAGTAGATTAGCGCATTGTGTATCGAGGGTTTTGACAAGCTGTATTTAAAAGACCTTACCGTAGATCTGACAACTCTGTATTTACTACCTGACCCCACCCTGGCGATCTTAGAAAGTTTGACAGAGTACGGTTATTTTTTGCCTCTATATTGCTTGCTTTGGTGGGGTTGAATATGGACATTCATTGGTAACAAGAAATATTTTACCTGGTAAAAGTGAGAGTGGCTGTTCTATTCTGTGAAATGCAGGTGAAAGAGACCATGTGTTTTATCTGTGCAGATAATTATCTGCACAGATAAAACACATGCGAGCATCCTCTCTGTCCTTAGCCACCTTCTAACACCTCTTTAACTACAACTTTAACTTTATTCTTGCAATAAAACCTCAACTGGAACAATTTGTTCATCGTCCTGTTTCTCTTGCTCAAAAGCCATCTACTCGAAACCCAGTAATTTTGACTCCCTGGGTCTTGCTACTACTACAGTATACAAGTTTTACCTCCTCTCAACAAGTATCCCGTGGGGTTAAGGGCGTCTTCTCCACCTGTTTCCTTCCTTTCGGCTCTAAATTGGAAGATGGATTTGAGTGTCAAAGGATAAAGATCCTTCCCATAAGATATAGATAAAAACAGACGCTTTAAAGTAGTGATTTAGGCGTCCCCATAAGCCTTCTCTAGCCTTTCTTACCAGGGGCCAAGAAATCGGTTTATTCTAATAACGTGAACGGTTAATGTCATCGTGGAGTCCAGCTTTATTGTGGGAATTTTGATAACTCTAATATCGGCCACGAAGTCCACAAAATACAAATTTTTATTTTTTCACACGTGTCTGATTTATTAGTTTTTGTTTACAGGTGTCATGACGTCAGAGACACTTGTTATTATTATTTGTACACCTGCAGTTAAAAAAGCAGGATGATTATTAGCCCAAGTGCTTAATCCAGTGAGGAAATGAATAAACTACAAGAGAAGTAATGAATAATTAAGATAATATATTTTAAGAACAGTAACAACATAGAATAGATCTTTCATGTATAAACCATAAAAAGAGACTCATGCCAGCCTGTTCAAGATAAGAAAATTATCTGCCAATTTAAACTTACGATGTTCCACCGACTCAACTACCTGATTAGGAAGGTCATTTCACAACTTGGTCACAGCTGCAATAAAACTTCTAAAATATTGTGTAGTATTGAGCCCTATGATGGAGAGGGCTTGACTATTGTGTTTTGTTTACAGGTGGCATAACGTCAGAAACACTTGTTGTTATTATTATTTGTACTTTTATTATTAGGTAAGCTATACCTGTAGTTGAAAAATCAGGATGATATTAGCCCAAGGGCTTAATCCAGTGAGGAATTGAATAAACTACAAGAGAGGTAATGAATAATTAAGATAACATGTTTTAAGAACAGTAATAACATAAAATAGATCTTTCATGAACAAACTATAAAATGAGACTCATGTCAGCCTGTTCAAAATAAGAAAATGATCTGGAAATTTAAACTTACGATGTTCCACTTATTCAACTACCTGATTAGGAAGGTCATTTCACAACTTGGTCATAGTTGCAATAAAATTTCTAGAATACTGTGTAGTATTGAGTCTCATGATGGAGAAGGCTTGACTATTTGAATTAACTGCACGCCTGGTATTACGAACAGGATGGAACTGTCCTGGAAGATCTGAATGCAAAGAATGATCAGAATTATGAAAAATCTTATGCAACATGCATAACGAACTAACTGAACGGCAATGTCAGAGATTGGTATCTAGAAATAAGAAATGTAATAGACTTTAAGTTCCTGTTCAACAAATTAAGATGAGATTCAGCTTCTACGGACCAGACAGGAGAACAATACTCGAAACAAGGCAGAATTAAAGAATGAAAATACTTCTTTAGAATAGATGGATCACCAAAAATCTTTAAAGACTTCCTTAGTAAGCTCATTTTGTGTAATTGAAGAAGAGACAGACCGAATGTGTTTCTCAAAGAGGAATTTGGTATCAAGAATCCCACCGAGAATTTTAAAAGAGCCATACACAGTAAAAAGAAAGAAAGAAAAAAAAAACATTATTGATGCTGTGATTCGGGTGTTGAGGAGCCACTGTCCTTAACCTACATACAATTATACTTTGAGTTTTGAGAAACCCATTAGGTCTGTGTCTTCTTCAATTGCACTAAAAAAATGGCTTATTGAGAAAGTCTTGTAAGATTTTCGGTGATCAATCTATTCTGAAGAAGTGTTTTAATTCTCTTTCATTCTACCTTGTTTTGAGTAGTGTTCTCCTGTCTGGTCTTCGGCTGCTGATTGTCATCTTAATTTGTTGGACAGTAACTTACGGTCTAATACATTTATTATTTCTGTTCTAGATATTAATCTCTGGCACCGTCGTTTAATTAGTTCGTTATGCATGCTGCATAAAGTTTTTCATAATTCTAGCCATCCTTTACATTTAAATCTGCCCGGACAGTTCCATCCTATTCGTAATATTAGGTATGCATTTAACTCTCATAGTCAGGTCTTCTCCACCATGAGGCTCAACACTGCACAGTATTCTAGAAGTTTTATTCCAGCTATGAACAAGTTGTGAAATGATCATCCTAATCGGTAGATCTTTAAAAGTTCAAACTTGCAGCTAATTTTTTTATGTTGAACAGGCTGACATAAGTCTCTTTTTATAGTTCATGTATAAAAAATCAGTTTTAATGTTATTCTTAAAAT
>NC_090762.1:52535973-52598473 GCF_036898095.1 Palaemon carinicauda | reverse complement strand
TCTTGAGTTAGAGTTCTCCTGCTTGAGGGTACACTCGGGCACACTATTCTATCTTAATTCTCTTCCTCTTGTTTTGTCAAAGTTTTTTTTTATTGTTTATAATGTTACTTTTTTATAGTTTATAATGTTACTCTTAAAATATTCTTTTTTACTCTTAAAATAATTCATTTTTCCTTGTTTCCTTTCCTCACTGGGCTATTTTCCTCGTTGGTGCCCCTGGGCTTACAGCATCCTGCTTTTTCAACTAGGGTTGTAGCTTAGCAAGTAATAATAATAATAATAATAATAATAATAATAATAATAATAATAATAATAATAATAATAATAATGATAATAACAATAATAATAATAATAATAATAATAATTAGGGAAGTCATGTCATCAACTTCATCCCCATTCGCAGACTTGTCTGCAAGCTTCTTTCTGCTATGCTTAAGTTGTCACTCAACACCAAATGTGCCAGACACGATGCCCTTCCTTGCCACGGACAATAAGGTGGCTGAACTATGACAATGGTTGATCGACTATTACAGTAGCAGAATACTCAACACATTTGAACACCAACCACTCAAGTTTATCAAGGGTCAACTAGTGAGACTGATGGTTGATCCAGTTGCCCTCAACCTAGATGTAAAGTTTACTGTCATTGGACCTGTCTCCATTAGTGAACCTTTTAGCCCTAAACATCCTCGCAGATAGGAAGATCCGTCACACCCAAAGCCAATTCCAGGGAGTTGTCCATCGAGAAATGAATCATTAACATATAGAATGAATACTGCAGTGTCCATTTGCACATCATTGACCAGAAATACACAATATTTATCATGCCTTGGGGGCAGTACCAATACTGCATCGCAATGCAAGGCTGCATTGCATCTAGTGATGGCCACACTCGATGCTACAACCAGTTAATCATGAACTCTACATTATTATATGCTACATGCTGTACACTTAAGTGCACAGATGATCCACTCATGTAGTCTGAAATCATAGAGAATATTTCTTTTTTCCAGCCTGAGAATTGCTTGACATGTGTGGTTGTGGAGGATTAATTTTTGTCTTAATTTATTTTTTATTTTTGTTTTTTGCCAAATAGAGAGAGAGAGAGAGAGAGAGAGAGAGAGAGAGAGAGAGAGAGAGAGAGAGAGAGAGAGAGAGAGAGAGAGAGAGAGAGAGAGAGAGAGAGAGAGGGTTAGTGAGTGTATCGATTGTTTGTTGTGAGAAAGACTGTTGGTATAAATGGGGTTGTTTGTTTACTTTTAGCTAGGTTAGGAGAGTAGTAAATGTTTTTGAGTGAATGCTTTTTTTGATTGACTGTGACTTGAAGCAGTTGTGTGATTTGAATGCTGGATTATATTTCTTATTCTTTTACCAGTGTGGAAGTGATTATTTATTTTCTGAGTAAGTACAGTTTTGGTTATATTTGCTTGTCGTGATTGTGAATGATAGGAACAGTTTATTTATCTTTGATTATAGTGCGATAGTTTAGTTAGTTAGGAGGGTTCGTAAGTGTTTTTCTTTTTTTTTCATTGCAGGCCGTAATTCCTCCTTTGGAGAGACTAAATTTTTTGAAAGTGGATTTATTGTTGATGACCTGGCCTGTAATTGATTTTGTTTGGACTGCACAACTGTTGATAACCTAGGCCTATGTATTTCGATTGATGATGATGATTATAACTACCACCCCAATCACCGAGAACAGAGGTAGACACATTTAAGGATATTTTCTGTTCGCATTGTAGTTGTATTATGATTCAAATCTAACCGGGAATCTTTGCATCTATTTCAGACGCCAACATTGTCATCATGAAATCAAATGGATGTTTGACATATGGTTTGCATACCTATTTACTAAGGAGGGCTGAAACAAGTCGTATAATCTGTGACCCGGCCGTCTCGCTGAGTAAGCTTTCAAGTTTACAAATGTATATTCCATTTATTCCTGAACTATAGAAGTCATTAACAAACATGCCGTGCTTTTACGAAGTCCGGTGTATTTCTTTTTTATGTTAGCCGAGTGCAAAGCTCAAAATCATCTTCGGCTGTCACTTTCAAAGTGTGCGCCTTCATTATATTGATCGAAAGTCACATGCATCTGGCAACTGTTCGTTGTGAATAATTCAAGAGACTTTTCTTTTCTGTTTAGCTGAAAGTCCTCCTTGTATCCTGTTCGTTACTTTAAGGGACCATTAAAAAACCCATGCGTTGCCGACAAAGTCTTTATTAAAACTCACAATTCTTTGTTAATTTATTTGAAAACATGCAAATCATAAAGGTGCCAGATGTACTATAGTTATACGAACAGCTGACAACTTTTACAATGGTCATCTGAGTACCTGGTGGTCTGTCGAAAAACGAACTGTAAAATTAAAAAAAGAGAAGATATGTTTTGCTCAAGTATGGATAATATCTTTTAGATATTTCAGAAACGCACAAGCACTTTTGAAAATTATGTTTAAGACATTATTTTACGGACATGTTAGACACTGCTTTGGTTATTCACTATTTTGTTTACATCCATTTTCAGTGTGTCGGGTCGTCTGCTGCTGTTTCTGGTACCTGACAAATTAATGGGTATTTGTTAGACAATCACGTAACATAGGTAAGCTGATAATATTGCGTTGAATTATAGTAATAAATAAGTCCAGTTTATCATTGTCAACGTCATTTTTACTGGTAGATTTAAAAGTATCTTGTGATTTGAAATTTGTTTTCACCGCCAACTTGTAACAAGAACCCAGTTGCCTAAGGAAATTTAGGCTGATTTACCAGGTACATTCATTACAGATATATGGTTATCTTTTTCTAGGCTTGAGGCTGGTCACAGTTTACGTTATGTAGGTAGAGGTAAAGAGAGAGAGAGAGAGAGCGCGCGATTTTGGTTTGGACAGTCATGGATATAATGAGGACTTCACTTAGCAGAGATATGTCTGGATTTTGAAGGCTTGATGTTGTAGACGACGGGGTATTATTGTAGTTTATTACAGGGTAATGTAACCTAGGAAAAAAAAACTACTTGTTATCTATAGATAAAGGTCTTTTTGGGCTCAAGCCATGGCGTCCTGATGGAAGGTTCCTGTTTGGTAGCTTCCTTGGGTATAAGACTACTAAGATATTCCCAGAGAATTTAACCACAGGTTATCACAGAATTCTAACTTCTGGAGCGAGTATCTCAAAGGTTTCCCTTTAAGACATCGTAATACAACAGGGGACACGCATGTCTGGTCGTGCCACATAGCTATCTCCACCCCGAACAGAGTTAACGCTTCGGTGTGTAAGGGCTGAGAATAGCTGGGAGCCGTTCCACAGCTAATCTCACTCGTGGCTACTACTGATACTCGAGACGTAAACAAACGGACGCCATTGCTCTAATGACGTCACGAGCGTCTTTATCCTTTGTTTAGTAGCTGCCCTACTGAGACGGATTTTCCCTTGTGTGAACTTTATCGTTTTGCATCTTCGCTATGTCGTTACCTTCAGCCTCGCCTTCTTCTGGAAAGTTGAGTACAAGGTTCCAGTATTGTTTAATTAAGCTCTGGCCGTAAAGTAAATATTATTTCGCGAAATAATTGATGTTTTGTGGCAGAGCTGTGCCTCTACCGGACCCGCCATTTTATGGCGTCGTTGTTGTTTTGCATGTCTTATTTAGTTAGCCACAACAACGCTTCCGGCATTATATACTAATCGAATACATTAGTTTATTTAGTCTTCATAGCTAGGAACTTTTATATCGTGTTTAGACGCTTTTTATCGGTCATCGATTGACCTCATACCAGTCGGCTACTATAGCCCCCAGGCCAGGAGCCTATATACAAGTGTTCATGCATGATTTATCAGTGATCCTAGACTAAGTTATGAAGATAGTGGCATTATTATTTTACAATACTTTTGACTAGTGATGCAAATGTTTTCGCCTTCAGGGACCATATAGGGGATAGGCTAGTCAGTGATTCTTTCTAGCCTAACCTAACCTTAGGACCCCTATATGCTTCCTTCATCCCCTGCCTTGGCACTCCCTCTATTTAGCCTTGATCCCTTTTCTGAGTAAAGGGATTTATTGTCTAATAGAGTATTATATCGCCTCTCAGTCCTCCCTAAAGGAATGAACCCCCTTTAGGATTGCGTCTGAGAGTGAGGTTAGGCTAGCCTACCTCTATGGCTAGGATAGTCTACGACTTTCCTGCGATAGCGATACGTCTTCTTCCTTGCCTAGTTCAGGACTTTTAGCCCTGATCTAGGCCGGGTTAGGAAGGTTTCTCTGTTCCATGCTGAAACTGTACTCTTGCACCGTTTTTAGCCGATCAGCCTAATCTTAGGTTAGGGAGTGTCCTCCCTTCCCTTTGTGGCCGCTCTGGTACAGAAACCCTTCCTGGGAAGACCCCTCTCTTCTCCCTCCCCACCTATCTCTTGTATAGCCTAGCCTATGCTTAGGTTAGTTTATACTCATCTGTCCCCTGTCCTACAATTCCTCCTTAGGGTGGAAGAGTAGGGCTACCCGAGCTTCCCTGTGCTGTCCGCTCTGGTACATATACCTTCATAGTGTCCTATAAGGTTAGTTACTAGTGTAGCTCTGCATAGGGGAGTCTCCCCCCCCCCTCTCGGGTGTTCCCTAGTCCTCCCTTGGGCTACCTGCTCCCGGTCCCTAGTGACCCCTGCTTATGGATGCTAGAGCCTGTCTCTATCATGGGTACACCCCCTCAGGGAGGGGGAGGGATGTCTGGAACCCTGACGGTACTTCCTACATCCCTTCCTCCCTCCCCCTGTCTCTCTATCTATCCGGGTGCCGGTCTCTTGCCGCCTCTACTGCCGGCAATACCTGCCTCCCTCTTGGTGACTTCCCTACCCTTGCCCCCAGCCCCCCGTGTACCGAGGGACTGCCGGCTGCCGCCGGCTACTACTGGCGGCTCTCCTACTCCTATCTATTCGTCCGCTTGCCGGTCGATCTCCGGAGTGCCGGCATATACTGCCGGCAACCCGATACTACCTGTACCATCCTTACCCCAGTCACCAATCCGGCATCCTCCGGCTGCCGGAGCCGCCGCTCCCTGCCGGCGTGCCGCCGTTGTGCCGGCGGCCGCCATCCTGGTATCTAACTGACTTTGAAAATTGTCTGTTCTAATGCCAGAATCTATGCTGGAGCGAGCTCCGGCGTGCCGGCGGCTTGCCGGATGCCCCGGAGGCGTCAAGAATACTTGCACCCCCTCTCTGTAGCTATCATAAGACTAGATAGCCCTACCTTGCAAATAGATAAGCTGCTTTGCTTCTAAGATCAGTACCTAGTACTGCTCTATTAGTGATCATGCTGTCTCTTTGCATTCTTCTATTTCCAGCATGCTATGTGCATCTTAGCGCGGCTGGTTGCCAGAAGCAGTTACCCTTAATGAGGCCTTCTGGCTCTTATCTGGGAACCGAATGAATTCGATCCCAACCTTGTCCTTGGCTTTCCATGGAGTCCCAATATAATGGGAATCCTAGGAAACTATATCCAATGATCTCGGTCATTTGGATTATCCCAGGACCAAGCCTATGGTAACCAGCCGGGCGAGATGCATGGAGCGTGTCTCCTTTACTGTTTCATTCTCTATGCATCACACCTTCCTTAAGTTAAAATTAATGATTAATATTAACTTAATTTAAGAGCCATTCCTATGGCTCCCCCATACTCATTTTCTCTTTCTTCCACAGGAGGAGCAGATGAAGTGCGATTTCGCCTACTGTGCTGTGAAACGCTCGCAGTTTTACGGACATACGGCGTGCAGGACTCACGCCCCTTGCTCAGACAAGAAAGGGGATTGGAAGTTCTGGAATCCACTGGAATGTACGGTCTGCCAGGCCTACCTAGTTGAGGCCTTCCATAACCCTCCCTCAGCGGAGGTTAGAGACATTGCTCGTGAGAAACTGCGCAAGTGGGTGCGTGGTTTTCAGAGAAATGCTACTGGACCGTACCTGGCCACCGAAGAACTGAGGTCCCTGCTGTTCCCTAAGGCCTCCCCTGACTCAGTGGTTCCAAAGGAAGCAATCCCCACTGTCCAAATTTCAGTGGAACCTGATGTGGTCATGGCTCAGTCCATGCACGAGTGTCGTTTGGATTCCGAGGATGATGAACGGATCTCCGACGTCTCGGAAGACACGGAGAAGACGCTTATGGCTCAAGGAGCCGAAGAGGACGAAGACAAGGTGGAATACACCGAGTCGGAGATTGGAGCTACTCCCTCGTCCATCCCTCCGCCTACTCCTACACCGACGGAATTGTCCCTTCCGTCTACCTCCTCGACCCCGGATCCTTCCTCTTCCACCCAAGAACTGATCCGACTGATTAGAGCTGTCATGGACGACAGACTGAAGGAGAACCAGGAGTCCATCAGGTCTATGATTGGATCCAGAGACACGAAGAAGATCTCGGTCAAGGATCTCCCAGCTTGCTCTCATGCCAACCCGTGGAGGTATGCAGAGCATATGGTTATTGCGACCGGCAGGATCTTTGTTAGTGACAAGATCGGCACGGTCCCGTTGGAAGATGTGGAGTTCTTCCCAAGCTTCGAGGCCTACCCGGACTGTTACGTCCGACTTCGTTCCGAACCTGCCTCGAAGGAGGAGACCGAACCTAAAGAAGAGATAGTGTTCGATCTCGCAAAGGCCCAGGCTATGCTAGCCTCCGCATTTAAGAGCAGGGGCTTTACCTGCTCTAAGCTTCCTGCCTTGAGCAAGAAGCATCCTACCTATGTCGCACCTGACACTGCGATTCTTCCATTTTTGGAAAAGGCCTTAGCTGCATGCCTTAAAGCGGCGGAAGAAGGGAAACCCTGCCCTGCACTGGAGGAGTGCAGACCCTTCTCCATCGTGACACCCCCTGACACTAGGCAATGGAAAGATGTCCAACATACTTTCGTCGTGGGTAGGCTCGATCCTGACGTCGCCGGACGTCAGTTTAATGAAGACCTCCCTAAGCTCAACGACCACCTCCTTCGCCGGGAACAAGACACGAAGGAGAGGCTTGCAGCTTCGCTTTCTCATCAAGTCCAACTTGAAGTAATGGCCTGTGACACAGCAGTACCCGATCACTACATGGTACTGGCCAAATCCCACTTACTCACGGTAATGAAGGACTTGTACCATTTCATAAAGGCTCGTAGAGCCTGTCGTGAATTCGTGTTTGTCGGTGCCACCGTGAAACACGAACCCCGGAGGCTGATTTCCTCCAACATCTGGGGAAAGCACCTGTTTCCTTCCGACCTTGTCAAGGAAATAACTGACAGAGCCGCCACGGAGAATAGGAACCTTCTCCACAAGTGGGGCATGTCCAGAAAAAGGAAAACCTCTCAGGACGATGGACCTCAGCCTAAGAGGAAACCTCAGAAGCCGAAACCCCAGCAACGTCAACAACGACGTCAGTTTCCGGGACCCGCTACCTCCCAAGTGGTTGCCCAACCACAACAGACCTTTCAATTGGTCCCCCAACCGGTGTTGTCACAGTCACCGGTCTTCACCCCTGCCTTTGAGCAGCCATCCACTACCTTTCATGCCAGAGGTAGAGGCTCGTCCAGGGGTGCAAGCAGAGACGCCTCTCGTCGTCCCTCCAGAGGTAGAGGAGGAAAGGGAGCTAGCGGCCGAGGCAACAAGTCCTCGGGACACCAGAAGCAATGAAGTGCTTCCGGTGGGAGGAAGACTCCGCCAATTCCAGGATCGTTGGACCTTCGATCCTTGGGCACACAGCATCATCAAGAACGGTCTAGGCTGGAGTTGGGTGCAACCACCCCCAATCTTCCAGCGGTTCTTTCAACCATCAACCCCCATTCTGGAAGAATATGTTCTAGACCTCTTGAACAAGAAGGTGATAAGGAAGGTAAAGTCCACCAGGTTCCAAGGGAGACTGTTTTGCGTTCCCAAGAAGGACTCAGACAAGCTCAGAGTCATTCTGGACTTATCCCCCCTCAACAAGTTCATAGAGAACAACAAATTCAAGATGCTGACGCTTCAACAAATAAGGACCCTTCTGCCTCAAGGTTCCTACACGGTCTCTATAGACCTGGCGGATGCCTATTGGCACATTCCAATGAACCATCACGCTTCCTCCTACCTAGGATTTCGACTCCAAAGGAAAAGCTACGCCTTCCGGGCCATGCCATTCGGCCTCAATGTGGCCCCTCGGATCTTCACAAAGCTGGCGGATGCCATAGTACAACAGCTCCGCCTAAGAAACGTCCAGGTGATGGCCTACCTCGACGACTGGCTAGTCTGGGCTCCCTCGCCCGAAGAGTGTACAAAGTCTTGCGACGAAGTTACCCAGTACCTAGAACACCTGGGATTCAAGATCAACGAGAAGAAATCTCGCCTCTCTCCGGCTCAGAAGTTTCAGTGGTTGGGAATCCACTGGAATCTTCAGTCACACCGCCTTTCCATCCCCCAGAAGAAAAGGAAGGAAATAGCAGGGTCTGTCAAGCGACTACTGAAATCCAAACGCATTTCAAGACGACAGCAGGAACGAGTTCTAGGCTCTCTACAATTCGCCTCAGTGACAAACCCAGTGCTTCGTGCACAGCTAAAGGATGCCGCGGGAGTCTGGAGACGATCGGCATCCATCGCTCGAAGAGACCTCAAGAGACGGCTTCCAAACAGACTTCGACGCCTCCTAAAGCCGTGGTCGGAAGCAATGGCCCTGAAAAGGTCCATTCCTCTCCAACACCCTCCTCCATCACTCGACATCCACACGGATGCCTCACTGGAGGGCTGGGGAGGTCACTCCCACCTGAAACAAGCTCAAGGGACCTGGTCTCCACTATTCAAGACGTTCCACATAAACATCTTGGAGGCCATGGCGGTCCTTCTTACTCTGAAGAAGCTATCCCCGCCGCCCTCGATCCACATCCGTCTAACCCTAGACAACTCAGTGGTAGTTCGTTGTCTCAATCGCCAGGGCTCAAGATCGCCCCAGATAAATCAGGTGCTTCTCCCAATCTTCCGTCTGGCGGAGAAGAAGAAGTGGCACCTGTCTGCAGTTCACCTACAAGGATTCCGCAACGTGACAGCGGATGCTCTATCTCGGACAAACCCGATAGAGTCGGAATGGTCTCTAGACGCAAGATCATTCTCCTTCATCTCCCATCAAGTCCCAGAACTTCAGATAGATCTCTTTGCAACGAGCGACAACAATCAACTTCCTCTGTACGTAGCCCCGTACGAGGACCCCAAAGCAGAAGCGGTGGACGCCATGTCACTGGACTGGAACAGATGGTCGAAGATATACCTGTTCCCTCCCACCAACCTTCTGTTGAAAGTCCTCTCCAAACTGAGAACCTTCAAAGGGACAGCGGCCCTAGTGGCTCCCAAGTGGCCCCGGAGCAACTGGTACCCCCTGGTCCTGGAGCTGCAGCCCAAGCTGATCCCTCTCCCGGGCCCAGTTCTCTCTCAACAAGTACAGAAGTCGACTGTCTTCGCTTCATCATCGAAAATCAAGGACCTTCATCTCATGATTTTCTCTCCCTTGCCGCAAAGAAGAGGTTTGGGATCTCGAAGAAAAGTCTAGACTTCCTAGAGGAATACAAGACCGAATCCACGAGACGGCAATACGAATCATCCTGGAGGAAATGGGTCTCCTTTGTTAAAGCAAAAAATCCTAAAGAAATCACCATTGATTTCTGTATGTCCTTCTTCATTCACCTTCATGGACAAGGATTAGCAGCCAATACGATTTCAACTTGCAAATCGGCTTTGACTAGACCAATTCTATATGCTTTCCAAATTGATCTGTCCAACGACATCTTTAACAAACTGCCGAAAGCATGTGCTCGCCTACGCCCAGCACCCCCTCCGAAACCGATCTCCTGGTCACTAGACAAGGTGCTCCATTTCGCCTCCAACTTGGACAATGATTCATGCCCCCTCAAGGATCTGACTCAGAAAGTTATATTTTTATTTGCTCTCGCCTCGGGAGCTCGAGTCAGCGAAATAGTGGCATTATCAAGAGAAGAGGGACACATCCTGTTTGCTGATTCAGGAGAAGTGACCCTCTCCCCCGATCCGACGTTTCTCGCCAAAAATGAATTACCCACCAAAAGATGGGGCCCTTGGAGAATATGCCCCCTGAAGGAGGATGTCTCTCTATGTCCAGTAGAGAGTCTCAAGGTCTATCTTCGCAGAACTTCAAACTTTGGTGGAGGCCAACTCTTCAAAGGAGAAACATCGGGCAGCGACCTGTCACTGAAACAATTAAGAGCGAAAATCACCTACTTCATTCGCAGAGCGGATCCGAACAGTACACCCGCTGGTCATGATCCTAGAAAAGTGGCATCTTCTCTGAACTTCTTTCAGAGCATGGACTTCGAGAGCCTTAAGAACTTTACGGGCTGGAAGTCCTCGCGAGTTTTCTTTAAACATTATGCGAAACAAGTGCACGAAATCAAACATTTTGTGGTAGCCGCAGGTAGTGTTATGAAACCTGCACCTAACTCTGCGTAGAACAGTGAGTTACTTGGGACTCTAACTCTTCGGGTGCCTATGTTGACCCTCGAGTGATTCATAGTGATGTCTAAAAACACTTAGTGCTTTTATAACTGTTCTTATCCCAGGTGAAATGTCATAGTGTCACACAAGTGCCGCATGCCTTGAGCATGATGTGTTATTTAAAGACTTGCGTTCCTCGAGAACGAGTACCTACTAATCCTGAAATTCCCTTTCAGATTCAAGAGCAAGCCTTTATTTCTATGTACATTATTATTACTGTAAATGAACTTTACTTTTTGCTGTAAATTATTTAATTTCTGCATTGTGAAATAAAATTTCTATTTTATTACTTGTGCGTCTCTTTCAGCTCCTACTTACTATGAAATACATACTGTCATAGTTTTATTTATTCCTCCTTTCTTATGGTCATGAAGAATTTAAGATGTCTATTCCTAAATTATATTCACCTTGTCTCAGTAAGGTTCCTACACGAATACTTACTTCTGATAATCAGGAGATGAACCCTACACACAGTGCCCAACCACCACTGGCCTACTTCAGAATGTTCCTATACAAATATCAAACATTCTGCTTCATCTCTAAGCTCTTAAAAGCTCTTCTGTCAAGATGAATAGCCCTTCAATACCACTTTGACGTCGGCATAGCCCATGGGAACTTCCTACCAATGGGGGGCAGGATACTTCGTTCCTATGGTTCTTACCTAAGATTACTTTGCTATTTTGTCAATGCCTAGGCACTTAACTCTGGGGGAAAATCTACCACGATACATTGATTCTCTGGTACTCTTCCATCAGGACGCCATGGCTTGAGCCCAAAAAACGGATTTTGAGCGAAGCGAAAAATCTATTTTTGGGTGAGATAGCCATGGCGTCCTGATGGACCCTCCCTACTACTTCGTCAGTTTGTTCCCACCCTACACAATTGTATCATGGTGATGGGCAGCAACTGGCGCCAGGATAAAGACGCTCGTGACGTCATTAGAGCAATGGCGTCCGTTTGTTTACGTCTCGAGTATCAGTAGTAGCCACGAGTGAGATTAGCTGTGGAACGGCTCCCAGCTATTCTCAGCCCTTACACACCGAAGCGTTAACTCTGTTCGGGGTGGAGATAGCTATGTGGCACGACCAGACATGCGTGTCCCCTGTTGTATTACGATGTCTTAAAGGGAAACCTTTGAGATACTCGCTCCAGAAGTTAGAATTCTGTGATAACCTGTGGTTAAATTCTCTGGGAATATCTTAGTAGTCTTATACCCAAGGAAGCTACCAAACAGGAACCTTCCATCAGGACGCCATGGCTATCTCACCCAAAAATAGATTTTTCGCTTCGCTCAAAATCCGTTTTTCTCTTTGAAAATGACACTCGTTCCTTTTGGAAATGAATAGTTTCAGAAATATATCTATGTCTATATCCACCAATAATGGAGGACCCCCAGTGGGAACTCAGGGTTTTGGGTGGGGAAAACATACTGGGGAAACGGTTTATAATGGTAAAACAAGACTTTTCTTCTCTATACATTACCCGACAGGGCATGACCATACAGTATATTGTTGTTACAGGTTTAGTCAAAGCTGTGTTACCTAGTAGCTAAGTACTTTTAAGTTTTAAGCTCTATATGCTTCATATATATATTCAGAATTGACTGAGGCTAATCTCGGTTTGTGTTTAAAATTCTTTTATATATTGATATCAAGACATAGCCTAACCAGATACAGTATTATTTTGTATTTAGATATGTATCGATACCAATATTTTCATTGATACCAAATACCACTCTGATATTACTATTAATATTATTATTGTTATTATTATTAATTGTTAAACTACCAGCCTAGTTGGAAAAGCAGAATGCTATAAGGCCAGGGGCTCCAACAGGGAAAATAGCCCAGTGAGGAAAGGAAACAAGGATAAATAAAATATTTCAAGAACGGTAACAACATTAAAATACATATCTCCTTTATAAACTATGAAAACTTTAACAAAACAAGAGGAAGAGAAATAAGATAGAATAGTGTGCCCAAGTGTACCCTCAAGCAAGAGAATTCTAACCCAAGACAGTGGAAGACCATGGTACAGAGGCTATGGCACTACCCAAGACTAGAGTACAATGGTTTGATTTTGGAGTGCCCTTCTCCTAGAAAAGCTGCTTACCATAGCTAAAGAGTCCCTTCTACCCTTACCAAGAGGAAAGTTGCCACTGAACAATTACAGTGCAGTAACCCCTTGGGTGAAGAAGAATTGTTTGGTAGCCTCAGTGTTGTCAGGTGTGTGAGGACAGAGGAGAATATGTGAGAATATGCCAGACTATTCAGTGTGTGTGTGTGTGTAGGTGTAGGAAAAATGAACCATAACCAGAAAGAAGGATTCAATGTGGTACTGTCTGGCCAGTCAAAGGACCCCATAACACTCTAGCGGTAGTCTCTCAACGGGTGGCTTGTACCCTGATACTTTAGCACTACTAAAATGATATGTGAGAAGAAATAAACTGCTCTTCATTGACTTAAAAAAATATGAAGCATTGTAGCCTATCTCCTGAAATATGTGGTTAATTAAAGATAATCAATTATGAATGTGAAATTTGTTTTATAATCAATAAATATGTCGTATAGTATGAGAAGAATCGACACGATGACATTCAGTTTCTGTCTCTCCATGATTTTCATTGCCCACAATCCCGATCCATACATCACAGTTGGGATAGTTACGTTCTTATACAAAACTCTCATTACATTCATTCCTAACCTCTTATTCTGTACCACTCACACTGCCCCCAACACTTTATATCCTTCATTCACTCTGACATACATCTGCTCCCACTCCTCCATTTGCAGCAACAACACACCCCTTAGAAAATTTGATAGAATAAGAAATAATAATTTCATAGGTTTCAGTTAAATGAATAAAAAATAGTAAAAAAAGAAACTTGATACCACTGTATTTATATTTAGTTGATTATCAAAGTTTGAAATTTTATGATTATAATTTAGGAAAAGGTTTTCACCTTAGTCTTCACTTAGGCAATTCTAATGAGGTAATTATCCATTGCCTCTTATGCTAAATACCCATTCACTCTACTGAAAAGGGAAGAGCTGACAAATTTTTATTAGCTAGGATGTTTAAAATTGGCCATCCATATTTATTCAACTTCAACCACTAATTGATTGGCATATAATTGATGGAGTTTCTATCTACTTCACTACATAATTCTGCATAAGTTCTCTTCATTATCATTTGGTTGATATGCCGGGTTTCGCATCGCGAGCAACCTAGCGAGTCTTCGGGAGCACTAACGACCAGGTTATCGTCTTCACGATCCCCCCCCCCCCCCCCCCCGCAAGCGCAGAACAGCGCGCTCGCAGGAGGAGGGGAAGTCTGCAGAGAGGTCTAGGCACCATTCTTCTTCTTCCTTTCAGGCAGGCCTAGTGGTATCTACTCCGAAGGATCGCCCGATCCCCTTCCCTCCAGCGGGAGTCCCTGACACTGCGTCTGTCAGTCAGCAGCCTGGGTTTGGGTCCCTTATCAGAGCTGTCGTCGAGGCTGTTTAGCCTGCCTTCGCTGATTTGGGCCTCAAACCAACGTCAGTCTCACCCCCGCTGAAGAGGAAGAGAGGAGAAGAGTTCGCGGTGACTTCTCCCAGGGTCAAACTGGCTCCTAAGAAGTCCGTAAGAAAGGCTCCTTCCCCCCTCAGACGTTCTCTCCTTCTTCTGTGGATGAAGCTTTTCCATCCTCAGGAGAATCTACCGAGGTGAGACCTTCTCCCACCGCACCAATGGGAGAAACTCCACCACGAGTAGGAGAACCATCGCGTACAGGTGTGGAGAAGAGCCCTCAGACTTCTTTGCTAGAGTCCTGCATCCCTCCTAGGAGGGAACCAAAGGACTCGAAGACCGTCCCAAAGTCTTCATCCAGGATTCGATCAGAGCCAGAGAGACCCCAGGAGAACGTCCGCGTGTCCCCCCAGGTAGAGCAGTTGGGACAGGAGACTTGCTGCCAATTCACCAGGAGGAGAGCAGCACGATTCAGAGCATGCCTTCTGGCAAGTCCTGACCTTGATGAGGCATCTCAACAAGTTTAAGGACCCGGAGACCGCCCCTCGCGAAGGCAAGGATACGGTCCTGGACCAAGTCTATGGCACTCAGAAACCCCCTAAGGCCAGTGCGGCTTTGCCTTGGTCCCAAGGGGTGAAGAGTGCCAGAGATAAGGTTGAGGGCCAGCTCTCTGAGCTCACCTCCTCCAGCCGTTCCTCTGCTGGCAATAAGCTCCTCCCACCTCCTCGTGTTCAACAGAGGAGGTACTTTGAGATCATGGGGGAGCCTTGTTTAGCTCTTCCGCTCCACCACTCTGTGGAAGAGCTTACCAGGGGAGTCTCTCTTGAGAGACTCTCCATCCGGCAGGTGACATTCTCGGCTACAGAGATCCTGAGTCAGGAGAAGGTCGCAAAGTGTGCCATGCAGGCCACTTCGTGGCTGGATGTCTGGCTGGGATCTCTGGGCATCCTGCTGCGATCCGAGGATCCATCCAAGGAGAGCACCAGGAAGGCCCTGGAGACCTTCCTCCTCTCGGGCACACGTACCATCGAGTTTCTAGCCCACCAAGTTTCGAACTTGTGGGCAAGCTCGATCTTGAAATGTCGTGATGCGGTGGCTGAGAGGTTCCACTCGAAGGTCCCAGCCGTGGATGTCTGCAAGCTCAGACACTCTTCCATCCTAGGAAAGAGCCTGTTTGAGCCCAAGGATGTGGAACAGGCAGCTGAGAGGTGGAGAAAATTGAACCAGGATTCTCTTCTCCAAAGGGCTCTCACATCGAAGCCCTACAAACCTCCAGCACCTCAACAACCTCGCCAGTCCAAGTCGACGAAACCGGCACCGGCAGCAAAGACCAAGGTGTCCAAACAGCAACCCTTTCCTGTCAAAGACAAAAAGGGCGGAAAGTCCTCCAGGGGAGGCAAGAATCCTAGAGGGAGCGGCCGAGGCCGCAAACGCTAGGATTGGCAATCCCCTTGCATGTCCACCAGTGGGGGGATGCCAGAAAAGTTGCGCATTCAGGTGGCAGCAACTCGGGGCCGATTCCCGGACGATCTCCATGATCAGTCAAGGATATCGCGTCCCGTTCATAACATCTCCACCTCCCCTGACAGCGAATCCAGTGTCGTTGAGCTCCTATGCCATGGGATCGGTAAAGGGGCTATCCCTACGGGCAGAAATCGAGACCATGCTCAAGAAGGATGCTCTCCAGGTCGTCGACGGCTCCCCAGGTTTCTTCAGTCGACTCTTTCTTGTAAAGAAGGCGTCTGGAGGCTGGAGACCCGTCATCGATCTCTCAGCCCTGAACAAGTTTATCGAACAAACTCCGTTCAGCATGGAGACAGCGGACACGGTCAGACTTGCAGTGAGACCGCAAGACTTCATGTGTACACTGGATCTGAAGGACGCGTACTTCCAGATTCCAATCCATCCATCTTCCATGAAGTACTTAAGATTCAGCCTAGACAACAAGATCTACCAGTTCAAGGTGCTGTGTTTCGGTCTCTCCACAGCACCCCAGGTATTCACCAGAGTGTTCACCCTGATATCTTCGTGGGCACACAGGATCGGCATCCGTCTCCTCCGCTATCTGGACGACTGGCTGATCCTGGCAGACTCGGAATCGACCCTTCTTCGACACCGAGACAGGCTTCTGGGACGTTGCCAAGATCTAGGGATCATGGTAAATCTCGAGAAATCTTCTTTGCTTCCATCTCAAAGACTGATGTATCTAGGCATGGTATTGGACACCAATCTCCACAAAGCTTTTCCATCAGACGACAGGATAGCAAGGCTGAGGAGGGTCGCAGATCCTTTCCTCAGACGAGAAGAGCTTCCAGCCCAATCGTGGTTACGTCTTCTAGGTCACCTTTCCTCCTTGGCTTGTCTAGTTCCGAACGGCCGCCTCAGGATGAGATCCCTGCAATGGCGGCTCAAGTCCCGGTGGAATCAGGGTCACGATTCCCCGGACGTTTTGGTCCCTATGGGGCCCGCGGAACAGACGGACCTTCAGTGGTGGGTGACAGACGACAACCTCCGAAAGGGAGTGGATCTTCTCGTCCTCCCCCCGGATTTGATGCTGTTCTCGGACGCTTCAAAAGAAGGGTGGGGGGCCCACGTTCTGAACCACAGGATCGCAGGCCTATGGTCAGAATCAGAAAAGTACCTCCACATAAATCTGCTAGAGATGAAGGCCGTGCATCTGGCACTTCAACAGTTCCAACAGACCCTGGCGGGTCACTCCGTGGTGGTGATGAGCGACAACACCACGGTAGTGGCTACTTCAACAAGCAGGGAGGTACCTTTTCACAAGAGCTATCCCATCTTGCAGTAGAGATACTGAGATGGGCCGAAGTCCACTCAATTCCACTATCGGCTCGCTTCATTCCGGGCAAGAGGGATGTGCTCGCCGACAGTCTGAGCAGAGCATCACAGATAGTGAGTACCGAGTGGTCTTTGGATCCTCTAGTAGCCAACAAAGTCCTGACTTTGTGGGGTTCCCCGACAGTGGACCTGTTCGCGACAGCCTTGAACTTCAAGCTCCCGCTGTACTGTTCCCCAGTCCCGGACCCCAAGGCACTCTGGCAAGATGCCTTCCAACAACTGTGGGACAACATTGACGTTTACGCCTTCCCACCGTTCTGTCTGATGAGAAGGGTGCTCAACAAGACCAGACTATCGGTCAACCTGTCAATGACCCTAATAGCTCCGCTATGGCATCATACAGAGTGGTTCCCGGACCTTCTGCAGCTCCTGACGGAACTCCCGAGAGAACTTCCTCCACGACACGAACTACTCAAGCAACCACACTGCAACATCTTCCACAAAGCCATAGCATCGCTTCGGCTTCACGCCTGGAGACTATTCAGCATCTCCTCACAGCGAGAGGCTTTTTGCAACAAGTTGCGGTGAGGATGTCTCGACACCTGCGAAAGTCATCTGTAGGGGTCTACCAGGCGAAGTGGAGAGTCTTCTGTGGTTGGTGTCGTGGAAGGGGTATCTCTCCCCTCGATGCCACTATTCCAGCAATAGCGGAGTTTCTTGTGTATTTGCGGGAAGAAATGCGCCTTTCGGTCTCGGCAGTGAAAGGCTATCGCTCAGCCTTAAGCCTAGCCTTCAGGCTGAAAGGAATGGACATTTCCTCCTCGCTGGAACTTTCGTTACTCATACAAAGCTACGAGCTTACCTGCCCTCAGTCAGAAGTGAGACCTCCTCCATGGAACGGGGTTCGAGTCCTCAGGTCTCTTAAGAGACCTCCGTACGAACCATTACGCCAGGCTTCTGATCGTCACCTGACTTGGAAGAAGGTATTCCTGCTCGCTTTGGCCTCGGCTAAGCGAGTCGGTGAACTTCACGGTCTCTCCTAAGACGTCGCCCATTCAAGGGCATGGGGGGAGGTAATGTTTGGGTTCGTCTCTGACTTTGTAGCCAAGATTCAAAATCCTGGAGTTCCGGACCCCCGGTTCGACTCCTTCAGGATTTAGAGTCTCCGTTCCGTATCAGATGACCCAGACCATCTCCTACTATGCCCAGTAAGGAGTCTGAGGCTCTATCTTAAGAGAACGGCTGCAGTTCTTCCTAGAGTGCAAGCTCTGTTTGTGAGCACAGGAAGGACGAAGAGGAGGGTCGCTAAGAACACCGTCTCAGCTTGGATTCGCAGGGTCATACACCATTCCCTGAATTCTGTCCCTCCTCCGTCACGTCGCCCCAGAGCACACGATGTCAGAGGCATCGCTACGTCCCTGGCATTCAAGAGAAATTTTCAGTGACGCAGGTTCTACAAGCTGGGGTCTGGAAGCGTCAAACGACCTTCACAGCCCACTACCTGCAGGACGTGACCCACAGGAGGATCGGTACTTTTTCTATCGGCCCTGTGGTGGCTGCACAACAGCTGGTCTAACCTCAGGCTCCTTAATGGACAAGTAGCAGAAGGTTGAGGGCATTGTTACCCGGTTTTAGTCTGCATGAATGAAAAAAGTATGTCTGGCCCTTACTCTTTTCTTCATCCTCCCCTCTCTTGGGGAAAGCAGCATCCTGGGTTCTCTGCATAGCTGACCTCAAACCACTGCAGGTAAACCATGCTTCCTTGTGTTCCTAGTATTAAGTTAATACTGTCGCATCCCCCATACCCTGACGAGGTGGTATTGGGAACGTCCTATCCTAGAATTCCATCTAAAGGACTTCAGGTCAACTTACTAGGACGAGTCACACTTCATTCCTTCACACACAAGCTTATGTAGGCCGCATGTTCCTTGTGGAGCAAGGGACTTGTGAGGTGCAGGGACTCCTTATCTCGAGTACTACATACTCGGATTCTTGAGTCCCCGGGCAAAGCCAAAGCCAGTAAGGCTGGGACTTACCACCCCACCCTACCTAAGGGTTAAGTCACCCAATGTAAATAGCGTGGTTTGTATTTCGGTTACGGAACAGATGACATTCGGAGATAATTTGTATTTTTCCTAACCATACAAACCTTAGCTATTTACACATACTTGCCCGCCAGCCCTGTCCCCTGGGAAGTCCTACCTCTAAGCGAAGTGAATCAGTTCACCGGTGTGTGAGGGGGGAGGGGTTGCTAGCTACCCCTCCCCTACCCCCTCGCTAACTAGCGATGGGGTAGTTAACCCTTGTTAAAAATCTAATGGCTCGTCATTTCAGCTACGCCGAAAGTAATACCCAATGTAAATAGCTAAGGTTTGTATGGTTAGGAAAAATACAAATTATCTCCGAATTTGTCATGTTAGAGGTGTCTCATGTGGCTTCACCCATCTCCTCTGCCACTCCAGACTCTACGGTAGCTGCTTGCTTAGTTTCCTCCGATCCTGACCATCCTCCGAGGGGGAAATTAAGTTCAGCATCAGTCTCTCCTTCTAGTGTTTCTCTCCCTCGGGGGAGTTCACTTACAGAGACTTCTTCGGAAGACTGCTGACGGTCAGCTTGCTGATCCAACGGCCCCCAGAGGGTGCTTCCATCAGAAGGCTTGCCTTCCTCTTCGCCTTAGAGGCCTTCCTTCACCTGTCGTGAGGAGGCCCCTCTTTGGTTCAACGTCGTCTATGCGGTCCCCCGCAGAGGAACCTCTAGACCGATTGTCCATCACTGCACCTGCAACCAATCTTGTGACTTCGGTCCTGGACCTCTCTGCAGATCGTTCGCGATCTCCTTCGGTGGATGATCGTCCTTTTAAAGGACACGTCGACCATCCGACAGACCTGCCGACCTTCCATCACCGTTTCTGCATGGGCCTTACAAGGCTCCACCAAATTGCGCTTTTGCGCGCCATCGTACTGGGCACGACACGCCCACGCACCCTGACCAGCGCTCACCAGCAGCTCGTCAGGCACCAACGCTTCGGCGCACCACCCATCTTGCTCGCCCTTACGCAAAGCAGCAACCTCACGTGCCAACATGCACCTACGCGCCAATAAGATCAGAGATCTCCTATGAGCCATGCGCACACGCGCCAACGATCTCCTGCGCGCTAGCACTCAGCTGTGCGCCAACGTTCACCTACGCGCCAGTTACTTGTGCAACAGCTCTCTCTTGTGCCCCCCACATCACGCTCTCCTGAGCGTCATCTTGCTCGCCAACTAGCGCGCCAGTCAAAACCTGCGCGGCAACTTTTTCCGGCGCGCCAGCGCTCACTAGCTTTGCGCTTACCTGTGCGCCAATTTTCTCCTGCGCGCACACATTCTCACGCACAGAGATACACACGCACCCTCTCTCCTAAACACGCGAGGCAACAATCTCCCGCGCGCCCATCATGATTCTGCTGCGTGGCCGCGCACTCGGAGATATTCTCCTGCGCGCGCACTAATTCTTCTACGGACGCGCGCAAACATCATGATTCCCCTGGGCGCGCGTGAATATTTTCCCTCGCGCGAGCGCCCATGCCCTCCCTCGCGCGAGCGCCCATGCCCTCCCTCGCGCGAGCGCCCATGCCCTCCCTCGCGCGAGCGCCCATGCCCTCCCTCGCGCGAGCGCCCATGCCCTCCCTCGCGCGAGCGCGCGGACCAAAAGGAACAATGTTGCCACCGCCTCATTCCCCTCCGCCTCATTCCCCTCCGCCTCATTCCCCTCCGCCTCATTCCCCTCCGCCTCATTCCCCTCCGCCTCATTCCCCTCCGCCTCATTCCCCTCCGCCTCATTCCCCTCCCCGCAAGCGCATACCACCGTGCATTGTGGGAGAAGGGAAACATGCAGAGGGGTTCAGGATCCCAAAGCTACATCCTAAGGTGAACCCACCCATTCCAGTAACTCCTCCCAGGGAACCTTCGGTCCTTTTCCCTTTAGGGAGTATGTTTGACAGTGCGTCTGTCAGCCATCAGCCCTGGTTCAATGCCTTCATCAGAGCCGCAACCCAGGCTTCAAAGCCTGTCCTGTCTGATCTAGGACATGGAATCATGGCTTCCTCTACCCCTTTGAAGAGGAAAAGTGGAGTTCTGGATGCGGTCACTTCATCGAGAGCGAAACTGACTCCACTCAGACCGTCGAGGCAAGTTCCTCCTATTTCTCGGACTAACTCTCCATCCCTTTCGGACGAAGATCTCCCGTCACCTAGGGAACCACGCGAAGAGAGACTTTCCCCCATCGCACCAATGGAGGAAATCTCTCTTCACGCCAAGAGTTCCTCACAGTCCGAGAATAGAAGGGACATGCCACACTCATCGATGTTGGAGTCTTACATCCTTCCCCGGAAGGAATCTAAAGACTCCAAAACATTGGCGCCAAAGTCCTCCACTAGGGCTAGGATGGAGCCAGCCAGCCATTCAGGGAATGTCCACGACTCTCCCCAAGAAGAGCCTTTGAGGATAGAAGGAGACTTCGCTGCAAGTCCTACAACAGGAGGAGACCAGCAGGAGTCAGAACATGCATTCTGGCAGGTTCTGACTCTGAGGGTTCTCAACGGGTTTTCCAACACGGAGATCCCCCCTTGAGAGGGCAAAGACACGGTCCTAGACCGCGCAGCCCTGCCCTGGTCTCAAGGGGTAAAGAGTACCAGGGACAAGATCGGCCAGCAGCTCTCTGAGATGTCCTCCTCCAACCGTTCCGGTACCACGAACAAGCTCCTCCCACCTCCTCGCGTACAGCAGAGGAGGTACTTCAAGATCCTGGAGGAGCCTAGTTCAGCTTTTTCTCTTCACCACTTGCTGGAAGAGCTAACCAGGGGAGTCCCTCTTGAGAGACTCTCCAACCGGCAGGTCTCGTTCTCGGCAGCCAAGATCCTCAACCAGGTGAAGGTCATGAAGTGTGATATGCAAGCTACTTCGTGGCTTGATATCTGGTTGGGGACCTTAGGTATCCTGATACAATCTGAGGATTTCTCCAAGGAATGTACCAAGAAAGCTATGGAAACCTTCCTTCTCTCGGGTACTCACGCGATCGAGTTTCTTGCCTACCAAGTCTCGAACTTGAGGGCAAATGCCATCCTGAAACGTTGGGATGCAGTAGCTGAGAGATTCCACCATAGGGTCCCTAGCACCGAGATCAATAGGCTCAGACATTCCTCCATGGAGGGGTCTCTTCTGTTCGAGCCTAAGGATGTGGAACATACTGGTGAGAGGTGGAGGAAGTCTCATCAAGACTCCCTCCTCCATAGGGCTCTAACAACTAAGCCCTATAAACCTCCAGCACCACAGCAGTCCCGTCCAACCAAGACCACAACGACGACAACTGCAGCGAAGACACCGGTGTCTAAGCCCTTCCCTGTCAAAGACAAGAAAAGCTAAAAGTCCTCCAGGGGAGGTAAAAATCCTAGAGGGAGCAGCCGAGGCTGCAAACGCTAGGATAGGCAGTCCCCCTGCATTTCCATCAGTGGGAGGATGCCTACAGAGTTGCGCAAACAGATGGAAGCAACTCGGGCCCGATTCCTGGACAATCTCCGAGATCAGTCGAGGATATCGCGTCCCGTTCATAACATCTCTACCTCCCCTGACCAAGAATCCAGTGTCGTTTAACTCCCATGCCATGGGATCGGCAAGGGGGCAAGCCCTTCGGGCAGAAGTCCATACCCTGTTGAAGAAGGGCGCTCTCCAAGAGGTCCTCGACGGATCCCCAGGCTTCTTCAATCTTGTAAAGAAGGCATCTGGAGGCTGGAGACCAGTCATCAACCTCTCACCTCTGAACAAGTTTGTCAAACAAACTCCGTTCAGCATGGAGACGGCAGACACGGTCAGACTAGCAGTAAGACCGCAAGACTTCATGTCCACACTGGACCTAAAAGACGCGTACTTCCAGATCCCAGTCCATCCATCTTCAAGGAAGTACTTGAGATTCAGTCTAGACAACAGAATATACCAGTTCAAGGTGCTGTGCTTCGGTCTTTCCACAGCACCACATGTCTTCACTGGAGTGTTCACCCTAGTATCATCTTGTGCACATAGGATTGGCATCCGTCTCCTCCGTTATCTGGACGACTGGCTAATCCTAGCAGACTCGGTGTCAACCCTTCTTCAACACCGAGACAAACTTCTGAGACTTTGACCAGATCTGGGGATCATGGTAAATCTCGAGAAATCCTCTCTGCTTCCCACTCAAAAACTAGTATACTTAGGCATGATTATAGACACCATTCTTCACAAAGCCTTCCCATCAGATGACAGGATAGTAAGGCTGAGGAAGGTCGCAAGACCTTTTCTCAGACGAGAACTTCCAGCCCAATCGTGGCTACGTCTCCTCGGTCACCTTTCATCGCTGACCCGTCTAGTTCCCAATAGTCGCCTCAGGATGAGATCCCTCCAGTGGTGACTCAAGTCCTGGTGGAATAAAGCACACGACTCCCCGGACATCCAGATCCCCATGGGACCTGCGGAACTGACAGACTGAGAATCTACGAAAGGGAGTGGATCTTCTCGTCCTTCCCCCCGGATTTGATGCTGTTTTCAGACGCTTCAAAAAAAGGGTTGGGGCCCACGTGCTGCACCACACGACCTCAGGCCTCTGGTCAGAGTCAGAAAAGTACCTCCACATAAATCTCCTAGAGATGAAGGCCGTCTTTCTGGCCCTTCAACAGTTCCAACAGTATCTGGCAAGTCACTCTGTGGTGGTGATGAGTGACAACACCACAGTAGTGGCCTACATCAACAAACAAGGAGGTACTTTTTCACAGCAACTATCCCATCTAGCAGTAGAGATACTGAGATGGGCCGAAATCCACTCGATACCACTATCGGCACGCTTCATTCCAGGCAAAAGGAATGTGCTCGCCGACAACCTAAGCAGAGCATCTCAGATAGTGAGTACCGAGTGGTCTTTGGATCATCTAGTAGCCAGAAAAGGCCTGACTTTGTGGGGTTCTCCGACTGTGGACCTCTTCGCAATGGCCTTGAACTTCAGGCTCCCACTGTACTGTTCCCCAGTCCCAGACCCCAAGGCTCTCTGGCAAGATGCTTTCCAACAATGGTGGGACAACATCGACATTTACGCCTTTCCCCCGTTCTGTCTGATGAGGAGGGTACTCAACAAGACCAGAACATCGGTCAATCTTTCAATGACCCTCAGCTCCGCTATGGCATCAAGCAGAATGGTTCCCGGACCTTCTGCAACTCCTAACGGAGCCACCAAGAGAATTCCCTCCACGACGCAATCTACTCAACCACACGCCAACATCTTCCACAAAGCCGTAGCTTTGCTACGACTTCACGTCTGGAGACTATCCAGCATCTCCTCTCTAAGAGAGGATTATCGCAACAAGTTGCGATTAGGATGTCTGGACATCTACGAAAATCATCAGCAGCAGTCTACCAGGCAAAGTGGAAAGTCTTCTGTGGTTTGTGTCATGAAAAGGGTATTTCTCCACTCGATGCCACTATTCCTCGTGTATTTGCGTGAAGAAATGCACCTATCAGTCTCGGCAGTGAAAGTCTATCGCTAGAACTTTCTATATTCATACGGAGTTATGAACTTACTGCCCCCAGTCAGAAGTGAGACCTCCCCTATGGAATGTGGTTCGAGTTCTCGGGTCTCCTAAGAGACCTCCCTATGAACCATTACGCCAGGCAACAGATTATCACCTGACTTGGAAGACAGTGTTCCTGCTAGCTAAGACAGTGTTCCTGCTAGCTTTGGCCTCGGCCAAGTGAGTCGGCAAACTTCATGGTCTCTCATATGACATCGCCCATTCAAGGGGATGGGGAGAGGTAACGTTCAGCTTCGTCCTTGAGTTTATTGCTAAGACTCAGAACTCGGGAGTAGCGGATCCTCGATTCGCCTCCTTCCGGATTTCTAGTCTCCGTACTGTAACAAATGACCCTGACCATTTCTTACTATGCCCAGTAAGGAGTTTGAGGCTGTACCTCAAGAGAACAGCCGCAGCCCGTCCTCGTGTGCCAGCACTATTCGTCAGCACAGGAAGGACTAAGAGGAAGGTCACCAAGAACACCATCTCTGCATGGATTTGCAGGGACATTGACCTGGCCTTGAATCCAGACCCTCAATTGCCCCAGAGCACATGATGTTAGGGGCATAGCTACGTCCCTGGCCTTCAAAAGAAATTATTCAGTGACGCAGGTTCTTCTAGCAGGGGTGTGGAAACGTCAAAACACGTTCACATCCCACTACCTGCACGACGTGACCCACTGGAGACTCGATACTTTTTCTATCGGTCCTTTGGTGGCTGCACAACAGCTGGTTTAAAACCTCGAGCTCCTTATTGGACAAGTAGCAGAAGGTTGAGGTCATTGTTACCCGGTTTTAGTCTGCATGAATGAAAAGGTTTGACTGGCCTTTATTCTTTTCTTCATCATCCCCTCTCTTGGGGAAAGCAGCATCCTTGGTTCTCTGCATAGCTGACTTCAAACCACTGCAGGTAAACCATGCTCCCTTGTGTACCTAGTATTAAGATTAATACTGTTACGTCCCCATACCATGACGAGGTGGTATTGGGAAAGTCCTAGTCTACAGTTTTCCATTTAAAGAACTTCAGAAATACTTTCTAGGACGAGTCGCACTTCTACATTCCTTCACACACAGCTTGCATAGGCCGCAGACCTTGCGTAGCAAGGTTTTAGCGGTATGGAGGGGCTCCTTATTTCTTGAGTGCTTACACACTCAGGTAAGGAGCCCCCGGGCAAAGCCAAAAAGCCAGACTGGCTGGGACGTCCACCCTTCCTAATGGGTGAGTCACCCCTATTAAATAGCGTGGTTTGTATTCCAATTACGGAACAAAAGACAAATTCGTAGATAATTTGTATTTTTCCTAATTATACAAACCTTAGCTATTTAACCAATCTTGCCCGCCAGCCCTATCCCCCTTGAAGTCCTACCTCCAAGCAAAGTGAGCTCAATCACAGGTGTGTGAAGGGGAGCGGTAGCAAGCTACCCTCCCCTACCCCCGTTAACTAGCAGTGTGGGTAGTTAACCCTAGTTAAAAATTAATGGGTTGTCATTTCAGCTATGCCGAAAGTAATACCCCTAATAAATAGCTAAGGTTTGTATAGTTAGGAAAAATACAAATTATCTACGAATTTGTCATGTTGAGGACTTTCTGTATTGCAAGTTCGACCTTTTATGATTATGTATCCTCATTATAAATATTGAATGATGATAACACCGCAAATGTATACTTCTTTTCTTTCCAGGAAAATTTTGTAAGTCATCTACCAAAATGGAGGCCTCAACGACAGAGTTGAGCCAGTACACCATATCAAACATTCAGGATTGTGAAAGAGATCATGGAACAACAGTAGTGATTTCACCAAATGAAATTATCATGAAGGTAGAAACAGATGATAAGATTATACAACAGTGTTTGGAGATCAATGGTTTAGAAAATGATGAAGATGAGGATGATGACCTAGTGAATCCCAAAGAAGAGTGCGATGAAAATGAATTTAGTAATGAGGAAAATTTAATGGAAGATTCTGAAACTAGAAAAGCACTCAGACGAAAAAAGAGTAAAAGACCAAGAAAAAAGTATGAAAAAATTCAACGTTTAAGTAGAATTTATACTTGTGTCGACTGTCCTGAAACATTCTCACGGCTCAGTCAGCTACGTGCTCATTCGAGAATTCATACTGAAGACCAAACAGAGGTAAGTGATTGTTATTATCATTATTACACTACTAGCTAAGCTACAACACTAATTGGAAAAGCAAAATGATACAAACCCAAGAGCTCTAACAGGGAAAGCAGCCCAGTGTACAAAGGAAATAAGGAAGTAATGAATAAACTGTAGATGATAACAAAATAAAGAAATATTAAGATCGATAATGTTATGTATAAACTATGAAATGAGACATGTTAACCTGTTCAACAGGAAAACATTTGCAGCAAGTTAGAATTGCATTCAATAATTAAGTTCCAATGATTTAACTACCAGTTGTTCGTACACAAAACAAAACTTTGTCATTTAAAAGGATTTAAATCTGATGAAAGCTGGAGACAGACAATGAAGAATTATCAATGATCTGGCAACCTCTCGCCACCAGTGCATTGGGTGGATAGGCTCTGGCTTGCACTGGGCACGCCATTACAGCACCGGCCTCTGTCCTATCTGGACGTATGTTTTGTATCTGGCCTTCGAAATTTTCTTCCTTTTTGTTAACTGTTTTTTATAATTTCAGTATGAGTGCGAAGCAAGTTTTGTGATAAGAACTTGTCTTGGTGTGGATGGTCGTCATTATGGAGGATTTGTCTCGGTCTGGATGGCCATCATTGTGGAGAACTTGTCTCTGGGTGTGGATGGTAATCATTGTGGGGAACTTGTTCGGGTGTGGATAGTCGTCATTGTGGAATGTATATGAGCCATTTAGATGTCGATCCTCATCTTTTGTATCTGGCGTGTAGAGGACATTGCTGCACATCAGTCTCTCCTTGTGTTGTGTGTCGGGAGTAGTTACCCTCCCAGGGGGAGAAATTTTATGGTAGAAAGAAAAAGAAATCTAGACGGATCATTCTCCTTCGAAGGCTTTGGCTTCAAAAGTGAGAAAATCATCTAAATGTCCTTTTCCAAAATCTGAAATTCCCCTTCCTGCTCCTTCCTTCTTAAGTCTTTCAAAGGATTAGACGACGAAGGATGGCCACCAAGTATTCTAGCAGGATTTTCCTGACTATGTGAATTCTATTGCCTTCCATTGGAAAGCATTAGATCCTTTGCTTGAGGTTGATCCTGTTGCGGTATCCTTATCCCCATTCGTTGAGTGTGCTCTAATTGATGCTTGCCGCTCGCGACATCTCACCAGAGAAGTGTTCTGTTGCACCATCGCCTTGACCTCCTCACCCCCCCAGATGCTGAAGCCTTGACGAGGATGGGGGGCTTGGGGATTAGCAGCTGAGCTCTGATGAACGGGGGAACTGCTTTCCCACTGGACCTTGATGCCCAGTTGTTGATCCAACTAAATTAGTCAGCACTTTCTCTCTTTCTTTTGATTATTTATTTTACTCTCCCATCTCTTCCTCTTTGGCATGAACTTGTTCACCACTTTGGTTTGACTGTTTCTTTGGATTTGGCATAGGGTGGAATGGATGGCATACCATCTCAACCTGTACAAATTTAGATGCCAACATCTACTGGCAGACCCCATTGGGTGCAGACTTAGTCTGTTACTAGTCGGGCTCCAGTGATCCGGTTTTAAGTCGCCCATATTTGCGGGTAATGGGTGATGCCAGGCATTGGAGTCGTCTGTGGGAAGGGCTAACTACCCCCACTGACCAGTGTACGCCCACCTAAAGAGAGGCAGCCCCTCTCTAATAGAGGACTGGTTTCCCACTGAAGCCTCTTCTCGTGTTGGGTCACATGGAATAGGAGGACTGACATCCTAATATAAAAGGAGGATAACCGGGCTTCCTTCTACTTTACTAACCAACCCCTCTGTTGATGACCTGGAAACTCTAGAGGACCTTTTACGGATGCTCAAAAACAAAGTAATATGGGTAACATAGGGATACTGCAAATCCTAATTACAATGTCCTGTATAAAACATTTGAATGCTATGGTAATATCAAATAATTGTTCCGTAACTGGAATACAAACCACGCTATTTATTAGGGGTTATACTTTCGGCAGATGAGCCATTAAAATTTTGCGAGGGTTAACTACCCACACCGCTAGTTAGCGGGGGTTACGGGGGGTAGCTTGCTACCACTCCTGCTCACACACCTGTGATTTAGTTCACTTTACTTATGGCTCGGATGGAGAGCGGTTGTTTCCGCTCTTCCTCCTCGCTTATTCTGGACTGCCATTAATTTTTGTCTTTTAACTTAATTTTTCTTTAAAAAATATATATATATATATATATATATATATATATATATATATATATATATGTATGTGAAAACATTCTTAATGTTTGTGTATAGATATATGATAAGTTTCCTTTTCAGTGTTTGTGCTGTGTGTGTGATCCATATACGACAACGACACTTGCGTACATTAGCACCGGAACAAGGCCAGCACAGTTACACTTCGTGGGGACCGACCTCTCCCTCTTTGGTCCATCGGTCTTCCCGTCGGCATATAACCGTTGACTCGTCCGCCGCAGGGGAATCGTCATCGCCTGGACCTTCTTCATTCAACTATTGTCTTCGCCTTTTCCCTTTTCCTGCGGGAAACATGGATTACTAAGCGAAGGGAATGTGGCCTCTCAGAGATTGACTACGGTCTTTCTCTTCTCAAGGTCGTTCACCTTTCAATAACAGTGTACTAATGCGAAGAGCACCTTTCCCATTCGCGGGTTAGGTTGCGCTTCCGATTGTTTGTCTCAATTATTTTCAGTGAAATTATAATTGTAATTTTAACTTTTCAGCTTTTCTCCGTGGGGAACACTTCCCTTCGGAGGATCAGTGGTTCTCACTATTAGTGAATATTCTTAGCTAATTTAAATAATTGTAATTCTGTTTTTTTTATTACAGTTGCTCCGCTCCCCAGTGGATGTCGACTGGGGAAGGAAGGGCGCAATACTTATTTTATGTTGTTCCCTCGGGGTTCCTCTTCGGAGTTCCTCCCTGGGGAATTTTCTGTTAAATTAATTTTATTTTTTCCCAGTTAACTATGCAGTTTTTTCTTCGTTTGACTAAGAGTGCCAACGAAGGAGAGCTGTTCTGTTCATGCCTGGGGAATCTGCTGTCACTGCCGTCCCTCAGAGGACGTGTCTTAGGCGTCATCGCTTCCCTTAGAAGTACGCCCGTGACAACATGACCAGCACTTCAGATCATCTTAGAACGCTAACCAGGAGGTTCGCTTCCAGAGGTTGGACAACTTTCCCTTCCGAGGGTAAGTTTCCTCCCCAGGTGTGAGGTTGTTTCTCCTTTCCGAGGGAGAACTTCCCACATCTTAATAAATTCATCGTCTCTGACTGGTGTTGTTGCCTTCGCCCAGACTTCTCTCCCCCCTTGCTGAGTCTCTCTCTTCCTTCAGGGGCGGAACACAGTCTTAGGCAAGTCTCTTCTACGAAGTTTCCACCTCTCTCGTTCGCTAGAGAGGCCACTCATAGAGACTCCTCTTCGGAGGATCGCAACTGTTGAAGGTCAGCTTGCTGATCCACCAGCACTAATGGGCGTCATCAAGTCTCTTCTACGAAGTGTTCACCTCTCTCATTCGTGAGAGAGGCCACTCATAGGGACGCCTCTTCGGAGGATCGCTACTGTTGAAGGTCAGCTTGCTGATCCTCCGGCCCTAATGGGCGTCATCAAGTGTCTTCTACGAAGTGATCACCCCTCTCGTTCGCGAGAGAGGCCACTCATAGAGACTCCTCTTCGGAGGATCGCTACTGTTGAAGGTCAGCTTGCTGATCCAACCACTTCACAGACTCCGATTGCTTGTCTTCGCCTTGACTACTCTCCCCCCTTGCCGAGTCTCTCTTCCTTCAGGGGTGGAGCACAGTCTTAGGCAAGTCTCTCCTACGAAGTGTTCACCTCTTTCGTTCGTGAGAGAGGCCACTCATAGAGAGACCTCTTCGGAGGATCACTCTGCTAAGGTCAGCTTGCTGGTCCACCGGTCCTCATGGGCGTCATCAGCTCCTGATCATCCTACCAGCAGACCTACCAGCGCAATCTTGCGCTGCATCTTTGTCCGTGGACTTCGGTCCTGGACTCCTCTATGGACCTTTCACGGTTGCCATCGGTGGATGTTTGCCCTTCCAAAGGGCACATCCCAGTTCCTGCTAGCTGACCTGCCAACCTACCACGCGCGTGCGTCAACGGTCTTCCGCGGCCGCACACGCCAACGGTCTTCCGCGGGCGCACACGCCAACGGTCTTCCGCGGGCGCACACGCCAACTGTCTTCCGCGGGTGCACACGCCAACGGTCTTCCGCGGGTGCACACGCCAACGGTCTTCCGCTGGCGCACACGCCAACGGTCTTCCGCGGGCGCACACGCCAACGGTCTTCCGCGGGCGCACACGCCAACGGTCTTCCGCGGGCGCACACGCCAACGGTCTTCCGCGGGCGCACACGCCAACGGTCTTCCGCGGGCGCACACGCCAACGGTCTTCCGCGGGCGCACACGCCAACGGTCTTCCGCGGGCGCACACGCCAACGGTCTTCCGCGCGTCAACAGTCTTCCGCGCGTGCCAGTGGTCTTCCCCGCGCGTGTGCCAATGGTCTCCCGCGCCAACAGTCTTGCCCCCGCGCGCATGCCAGCAGTCTTGCCCGCGCGCGTGCCAGCAGTCTTCCGCGCGCGCCCAAATAGTCTTTCCTCGCGCGCGGGAGACCATTGACACGCGCGGAAGAACGTTGGCGCGCGCACGCGCATGGTAGGTTGGCAGGACGATCAGAAACTGGGATGTGCCCTTCCGCACGCACCAATAGTACTCTCACGCGCGCGCCAATGCACCCGCCCTTGCGCGACCAGTCACACGCTTCAGCGCATTCTAGGGAGACTGCACAAAACTACACAGTGCCTTACTGCGTGGCAGCGCTCTTCCGCGCTTTCCTGCGCCCTCCTGAGCAGTTGCGGTCTCAGATCCAATGCGCCAGCTCTTGCCAAAGAGCCAGTGCTCGCAGATCCAATGCGCTAGCGCTTGCCTGCTCTCCAGCGCTCTTCTGCGCATTCACCGGAAACTGCGCCTCTGTAGAAACTGAGCACCAGCATCATCTTGTGTGCCATCGCTCCAGTACTCTCCTGCACACTCGCGCAATAGGCAGAAAAAAGGAATAAAACTTTTAGGACAGGTCACCATTGCCTCCCTCCCCCCCCCAGATGCTGAAGCCTTGATGAGGATGGGGGGCTTAGGGATCAGCAGCTGGGATCTAATGAACAGTGGGAACTACTTCCCACTGGACCTCGGTGCCCACCTGTCGATCCAAGTAAATCAGTCAGCACTTTCTCTTTTACTTTTGGTTATTTCTTTTTTCTCCCATCTCTTCCTTTTGGGCTCAATATTGTTGACGACTTTGGCATGTTTGATTATACTTTGGATGCTGCTTTGGATTTGGCACAGTGTGGGATGGACGGCATTCCATCTCAACCTGTGCCAATTTAGACGCCATCACCCTCTGGCAGACCCCATTGGGTGCAGACCAAGTCTGTTAAGAGTCGGGCTCCAGTGATCCGGTTTTAAGTTACCCATATTTGCGGGTAATGGGTGACGCCAGGCATTGGAGTCGACGGTGGGAGGGGCTAACTACCCCCACTGACCAGTGTACGCCCACCTAAAGAGAGGCAGCCCCTCTCTAATAGAGGACTGGTCCCCGCTGAAGCCTCTTCTCGTGTTGGGCCACAAGGGATAGGAGGACTGACATCCTAATATAAGAGGTGGATAACCCGGCTTGCTCATAACAAAAAAACCCACCCCTCTGTTGACAACCTGGAAAATACAAACATGGACCTTGGTACAGACAGCTCCAACTCGGGTTCTAACATAGTAACATTGAAACCTTATATTCGTTATGGAAATATTAAGAAAATACTAGAGAAGAAGAGAGAGAGAGTGTGAGAAATGATGATAGTACACAAAGATATAGAAAAGTAGAAGTATTACCTGGTCACTATGAAGTAGTGAATTATGAAAAAATTTTTATCTTAGAATTTGAAAACGGAAGAAATGAGCATTTAAATGTTTTCAAAGCTAGCAGGGAAATAGTCACTTTATGTGGAGAGCAGCCAAAAATTCTACCCCAAGGAAATGGAAGTCTCTTGATAGAGACACTATCCCCATTACAAGGTGAAAGGCTAAAAACACTGACAACATTGGATGGTCATTGTGTAAAATGCATTTCGCACCCTACTTTCAACCAGAGTAGAGGTGTGATATATGCTCCAGAATTGCTGGATATAGAGGAAAAAGAAATTGAGGATGAACTGAAAAGTCAAGGAGTAGTTAAAGTAGTCAGAATGAGAAAGACTTTGAGAACAACGTATTCCTCTTGCTACTTTGATTATAACTTTTGATCAATGTAGATTACCAAATGTTATTAAGGCTGGTTGGCTATCTTTGAAGGTGAAACCTTATATCCCTTCACCATTGCGATGTTATCATTGCCAAATGTATGGCCATTTACGCCAGAAATACAAGGAAAAAGTAAATAATAAGTCAGCTGTTTGTGCCAACTGTGGAAAAAGTAGTCATGGAGTATGCAGAGAAAACCCTAATTGCGTACATTGTGGGGAAGCACACCCAGCTACATCTAAAAGCTGCATTAAGTTTATTTTTGAAAAAGAAATTCAGGCCATTAGGACCATGGAAAGGGTTACTTTTAAAGAGGCTCGTAAAAGAGCTCTTGAAAAGCACATAAGACCAGGGTAACCTTTTTCATTGGTTCTGAAGAAAAACTTGCCAAACCACACAGACGAAAATTATATCTCTACTTTTAATATGAAGAAACAAATGAAAGTAGTTAAAGAGGTTGAAAGTCCCATCGAAAATCTATGTCCAGAAATTGTAGAAAAATCAAAACAGATACTTAAAGATCTGAAAGTTATTCAAAAGCCAACTACTCAGATTCTAAACAATAGTACAAACCTCTCACAGGCCGTGTCCTTGCCCGATCTGATGGAGGTTCCACTTGAAACTAATTTACCTGGTGAACCTGTAGTGGGGAAGGTGCAAAAATCTGACAGATCACCTTTTAATCGAAAAAGAGAGAGACCTCCATCTCTCTCGCCTCCTACCATAAGAAACATTAAAGTCACGACTTCAAATAAATATGATATCTTGTCTGCTGATGTTTCTGATCAACTAGAAGGTAAATTGAACCAATCAGAAATTCAAGTTGAGGTCCACCATCCTCCAACAATTAGATCAAAAGGACACAAAGAAAAAGAGGAACACAAAACCCACTATATCAAGATCCTCTCTAGAGATACCTCCGGGAAATATTGTTAGATCAAATATTGCCAATGGGAAGACTTCATCTAAGGTGTTTTCCAAAAAATAAATCATAGTTTTTTCCTCCATTCAGCAATGGTATTGCCAGGGTTTAAGGGCGAAATATGAAGAACTCAAGCTCCTCATACGTGAGCACTCCCCTATAACTGTATGTCTACAAGAAAGCACGCTTGATGCTAATACTCTTTGTCCTCGAGAGTATGTTAGCTATAGGACACCATATGATCAACGAGCAAGGAGCCATGGGGGAAGTCTTGTATACATTCGTCGAGATGTTCCCCATATATCTTTGTTTATCTGTACCCCTCTGCAGGCAGTGGTTGTACAGATTGATATAGGGAGAAAATACACAATCTGTTCTCTTTACTTGCCTCCAAATGATAACATCTCATATAATAATATAGTAGAGGTGATTAAACAACTCCCACAACCTTTTCTCTTACTAGGAGATCTTAATAGTAGACATCCTTTATGGGGTGATGTTTTGGTAAACGCAAGAGGTAATATTATATCATCAATTTAGGAGAATGAAGATGTCGGGCTCCTTAATACAGGAGAGCCCACACATTTTTATGTTCAGACAGGTACCTTGTCCTGCATTGACCTATCAGTTGCAAGCTCTGTCTTCTCGATTTTAATTGGAGGATATTAGATGATTGGCATACTAGTGATCATGCACCAATCATTATGAACACCAATTATGGTCCACCTTTACAGAGATCGCCACGATGGAATCTTGATAAGGCGGACTGGAATAAATTTTGGGAGTTAAGTGCAATTGAAGGAAATGCAGAACAGTTTGAAAGTGTTAATGATGCCATAGACTTACTTAATGGAACTCTTCACACAGCAGGAGTGAATTCCATTCCCAAAACAACAGGGATATTCAGACGACGACCAGTCCCCTGGTGGTCATCAGAACTAACTGCCCTGCACAGAGCCACAAGAAAGTCTTTAACTCGATTGTGCATGCGCCGTACTGATGAGAATTTAGTCGTATACAAGAAATGTAGAGCACAGTTCCGCCGTGCCATGAAAGAAGCTAGGCGCCAGTCTTGGATGTCATTTGTTTCCTCCATTAACAGTAGAACACCAACATCATCTGTGTGGAGGAAAGTCAAAAAGATAGCAGGCTAATTCACCCCAAACCCACCACCAGTGTTAAAGATAAATGGCCAGTATATGACCGAAGTTAGCAATGCCCTGGCTGACCATTTTTCAAATGTATCGTGCAAGTGTGAAGCAGATCCTGGTTACCAGTATAGGAGCATTGAAGAAAAGAAAGTTTTAAACTTCACAACAAGAAAGGAAGAGTCATACAATTCTCCTTTTACGGAAAGAGAATTTGATTCTGCTCTTGGTACATGTAACGATACAGCCCCTGGACCCAATGGAATTCCATATGCAATGATTAAACATGTACGTTTTAATACAAAGTTATTTATTTTAAGCATTTTTAATAGAATATGGCATGATCATAGTTATCCAAGTGTTTGAGAACTAGCCTTTATTTTAGCCTTTTTAAAACCCGGTAAGGACAAGTTTTTATCAGCAAATTATTGGGCAATTGCATTAACATCTTGTTTATGCAAAATCATGGAGAAGATGGTCAATGTAAGACTGATGTGGTACCTTGAAAAGAAGGGTATTTTATCACCCATTCAATGTGGATTCATAAAAATGCACTCAACGACTGATGTGCTGATACGACTTGAGTCCTCCATTTGTGAAGCGTTTGCTTCCAATCAGCACCATGTGACAGTCTTATTTATCTTGAAAAGGCATATGATACCACATGGAGATACGGTATACCTAAAAGAATTCATGAGTTAGGAGTAAGACAAGAGCTACCACTATTCATTCAGTCATTTCTTTCACATAGAGTTTTCCAAGTGAGAGTTGGGGAAGCTCTATCACAGAGTAAATGCCAGGAAGGAGTTCCTCAGGGGAGTGTGCTGAGTGTAACCCTTTTTGCACTAGCAATTAATGGGATATCCTCAGTCATTCCCCGGGATGTTCTTGCAACATTATTTGTGGATGATCTCTCCATATCATTTGCTGGGACTAGAATGGCAATGGTTGCGAGAAAAATACAACTCTCTATTGATAAAATTATCCATTGGGCCGATATGAATGGATTTAAGTTCTCGACAAGTAAAACTTCAATTGTCCATTTCTGTCGTATCCGAGGAGTACATCCAGACCCGGATATATACATCAAAGGTCAACGGATCCCATGTGCAAGTGAAGCTAAATTTTTAGGGTTGATATTTGATTGTAGGCTTACATGGGTTTCTCACTTAAAAGCATTAAAAGCTAAATGTCTTGAAGCTATGAATCTTTTAAAAGTATTGTCCCATACATCATGGGGCAGACCGTAATACAATTTTAAAATTATACAAGGCCTTGATTTTTCCCAAAATTAGTTATGGATGCGAAATATACTCCTCAGCCACCCCAAGCTGGTTAAAAATATTAGATTCTATACATCATGCTAGTATAAGATTGTCCACAGGAGCCTTTAGAACCTCACCTATCACAAGTCTCCTTGTTGATGCTGGGGAGTTGCCTCTAGACCTTTACCAAATGTCCTCTATTATTCGGTATTGGTTTAGATTGCAAAGACTCCCTAATTCTTCAGCGTTTCAGACTGCAAGCCTTGTAAAGCACTCAACCTACTTTGAGTTGCACCCAAAATCTCCTCAACCATTTGGGTTTTGGGTGAAACAATTATTAAACAATATGGATATAATTAGAATTAAGGTGCTTCCATTCAAGGTATCATTAATGCCTCCATGGAAATTACCTGACATATCTTTTTGTAAATACTTTATTGGAGTTAAGATGAATATGACTGACTTAGAATCCAGGTCTCTTTTTATGGAACATGTTGAAGAACATAGGGGATCGACTTTTATATATACTTATGGCTCCAAATCTGATGCTGGGATTGGATTTGGAGTACATAGTAATGATTTTAATTGTAGAGGTGCACTTCTTCTAACAGCTTCCATATTTACTGCCGAACTGTATGGCATACTAACCGCTATTGAGAAAATAGCTTTGGAAAAGGAGGGTAATTTTACAATTTTTAGTGATGCAAGGAGTATTCTTCAAGCTTTAGAAGTTTTTAATTCTAGTAACCCTCTAGTTTTAAAGATTTTAGAATGGCTTTTTATTATTGGACGGAGAGGTATAACAGTTCAATTTTGTTGGGTTCCAGCACATGTAGGTGTGTCTGGGAATGAGAAGGCAGATTTACTGGCGAAGAATGCGGCATCCAAGTTGCTACCAAGGAGGTATCTCATTCCCTGTAATGATTTCCTACCTTACATCAAGAAATTGGTTTGTAATAAATGGCAACAGCACTGGGATAGTCAAGATGGCAATAAAATGAGGGAAGTAACAAATATCATATCACCCTGGAGGTATAACATCATACATACATATACCAAAGGCACTTCCCCCAATTTTGGGGGGTAGCGGACATCAACAATGAAACAAAACAAAAAAGGGGACCTCTACTCTCTACGTTCCTCCAGCTTAACCAGGGACTCAGCCGAGTTCAGCTGGTACTGCTAGGGTGCCACAGCCCAACCTCCCACATTATCCACCACAGATGAAGCTTCATAATGCTGAATCCCCTACTGCTGCTACCTCCGCGGTCATCTAAGGCACCGGAGGAAGCAGCAGGGCCTACCGGAACTGCGTCACAATCGCTCGCCATTCACTCCTATTTCTAGCACGCTCTCTTGCCTCTCTCACATCTATCCTCCTATCACCCAGAGCTTTCTTCACACCATCCATCCACCCAAACCTTGGCCTTCCTCTTGTACTTCTCCTATCAACTCTTGCATTCATCACCTTCTTTAGCAGACAGCCATTTTCCATTCTCTCAACATGGCCAAACCACCTCAACACATTCATATCCACTCTAGCCGCTAACTCATTTCTTACACCCGTTCTCACCCTCACCACTTCGTTCCTAACCCTATCTACTCGAGATACACCAGCCATACTCCTTAGACACTTCATCTCAAACACATTCAATTTCTGTCTAAGGAGTATGGCTGGTGTATGATACCCCGAAAATGGGAGACTACTCTTTGTCGTCTCCGTATTGGTCACACACGGTTGACACACGAGTTTCTGCTGAAGGGCCAACACTAACTGTATTGCGAGGACAGTTTAGTACCTTTAACAGTGAGGCATTTGTTGACCGAATGCCCTAATTTTACTAACTTAAGAAATAGATATCAGTTTGAGACTCGAGGTGAGGATGGTAGGTTCATCCTTGCCAAGATTCTTGGACATGATGTGTCCTACTATGCGAGCGGAATTTTTAGATTTATTTCAGAAGCAGGTCTTCTGAAAACTATTTAACTATTGTAATGACTTCTTAACTTTTATGGTTTTAATTGAATTCTCTTATTTTTCATATATAATAAATGCCATCGGCGTCAATGACCTTAGATGTCAGGATGCCAGAAAACTTTCAATCAATCAATCAATGAATCACCATTGCCCCAGTCCTCTCCCTGCAAACGCCTAACATGGCCGCCGGGATGAGAGGAAAGAGGCTTCACTTCACAGAAGGATTCAAGATCCCGAAGATTCCATCTTACAAGGGGAATCGAAACGGGGAATCCTTGGTCCCTGTTTCTTCTGAAGTTTCTTTTTTCCTTGACAGACCACTGTCAGCAAACAGCAAAGCATCAACAGTCTGATCTCTAGATCACTGTTTGCTGATGGCTAGTTCACGGTTTGCTGATCGCTAGGTCGCCGATCACCAGATCACCAATTGCTAGCTCAACGTTGATCTTTGACCTCTAGTCCCTCCAATGACTAACGATCTCCGATTGCTAGCGTTCCAATCACCAATTGCTAGTCAATAACCAGTCATCAGCTTGCTGATCACTAGATCACCGATGGGCAGCTCATCTTTCTTCGATCATTGAACTCAGCTTGCTGATCTCTGACTAGCCCATCTTTCTTCGATCATTGAACTCAGCTCGCTGATCTCTGACCAGCCCATCTTCAGCCTGCTGATCTCTGACCAACCAGGAGGGACCATAGTCAGCTTGCTGATCTCTAGCTCACCATTGGCTCACAGACCACTGATTCACCGATCATCGGCAATTCACCAGCAGATCGTGACTCGGACTTACTAGTCAACCTCTGCCCGTAGTTCCCTAGATCATACTTCTCGCTACTGGCTGTTCGCCATCACACCAAAGTGATCGGCAAACGTTCGACAATCCTCGTCAACGGCTTGTCGTCAGGGAACTACTTGCGAGCACTCTCCAACTGCACAGTAACCACGATACCCAACCGTTAACCATTGATTAACATTTGCCAGACTGATTCTATTCTAAGAAATAGCATCAATCCCATCAGGGCGCATGGTAGGGTTAAGCGTTGCCTTCCTTCTGTCAGTTAAAGGAGTTTTCTCCCAGGGAAGAATCCTTACACAGGGTATCGCGTCCGATCCTTTACGCCACGAGTCAAGACCCCAGCGTCAACAATCTCCCATGCAAAAGGACCCTCAAGGATCTGTCCCTTTGGGTCGATGTCCACACCATGTTGGAGTTCAGACAAGGACCAAGACCTCAGGTCTTCATTTGCACACTGGACCTAAAGGACATATACTTCCAGGCCCAAACCATCCATCTAGGAAGGTTGGAAGATTCAGTCTAGACAAACAAGAAACACCAGTTCACGGCACTGTGCTTCGGTCTTTCCACTACACCCATCCTGGTCTCACAGGATCGGCTTCTGTCTCCTCTGTCTCGGGACGACTGACTGACCTTAGCAGACTCAGTGGCAACCTTACATTAGCACCGGCACTTCTGAAGTCTTTTTACCAAGATCCAGTGATCAAGGTAAACCTGCGAAAGTCTTCCCTACTTCCCTCCCAGAAAACTGGTTATCTGGGAATGATTTTAGACATCAATTCTCCACAAAACTTTCTCAAAATGAGAAGAACTCCCATCCCTGACTGGAATCAGGCCCTCGATCCCCCAGACATTCTGACCTCCATGGGACTAAAAGTTTGGATGAACCTCAAGGGATGGGTGTCAGTCGAGAATCTACAGAGTGGTATAACCTTCTCACCCTTCCCCACCCCTCGGACTTGATGCTGGGCTTAGAACACATCAAAAGAAGAGAGGGGGGGATCATAGTGCTGCACCACATGACCTCAGCCTTCTGGACAGAGTCCAAAAGTACCTTCTCTTAAATCTCTTAAGAGATGAAGGCCAACTTTTCCAGTCCTTCAGCAGCCTCATCGGTTCCTAACAGACCACTCAGTGATGTGATGGGCAAAAATACCACACACCACATAGAGGCTCACATCGGCAAGCAAGAAGGAACTTGCTCGTAGCCTCTTCCCATCTAGAAGTACTGTATAAACACTAAGATGGCCCAAAGTCCGTTCGGTACCACTATCAGTCCGCTTCATTCCAGACTAGTAGAATGTGCTCGCCGACAATCTGTGCACAGCATCTCAGATAAGGTATACCGAATGGTCTTTGGATCACCTTGTAGCCGACAAAGTCCCGACTTTACGGGGTCCTCCAACCAGGAATCTGTTCGCAACGCTCCTGAACCTCAGGCTGCCGTTGCTCCCAGCAGCCCTAGACCCCAAGGCTCTCTGGCAACAACGGTGGGTACAACAATGATGTTTACATCTCGTCCCTGTTATGTCTTGAGAAGGGCACTCAAGAAGGCTAGAACATCGGTCAGCCTCTCAAGGACTCTCCTAGCTCCGTTATGGCATTACGCAGAACGGTTTCCAAATCTTTTGCAGCTCCTGATAGAGTCTCCATGAGAACCCTCTCCACATCACAGACAACCCATTTCGACACCTACCACAAGCTATAGCTTTGCTATGATTGTACGCCTGGAGACTACCCAGTACCTCTTCTCCCATAAAGGCTTTTCGCAATAAGTTGTGAAAAGGTTGTCTAGATATCTGAGGAATTCCTCAGCATCAGTCTACCAGGCAGTATAACGTCTTGTTGGTTGGTGTCATGTGAAAGTGTGTCTCTCCACTCCATACCTCTATTCCAGTAATAGCGGAATCCTCAAGTATATGCAAGAGGAAAAGACTCCCTATTCAGTTTCAACAGGTAAAGATGATCACTCAACCTTGATCCTTCACCTTCAAACTGAAAGGAAGAGACATCCTCTCATCACTAGACCTTTCCTAACTCATACGAACTTATAACTTGCCTTTCTCCAGTCGGAATTGAGACCTTCCTCTCTGAACATGGTTCAAATTCTCCGGTCTCTAAAGAGACCTCCTTATGTTCCAATTAACCAGACAACAAATTTTCACCTGGTTTAAGAAGACAATGTTCCTACACACTCTGACAGCAGCCATACAATTCAAGGAACTTCATGGTCTCTCTTCCCACATTGCCCATTGATGAGAAGAGCGAAAGGCAATGTTCAGTTTCGTCCCTGAGTATGTCGCCAGACACAGTCTCCAGAGGTGACGGACGATCCAGATCATCCGTTACTGTACCCAGGGTAAGGTATGAGACTCTACCTTAAGAGAACGGCAACAGTCCACCCGGGTCCCTTCTCTTGTCATCAGCACTGGGAGAGACTAAAGGAGGATCACCAAAACATCATCTCAACATGACGACTCACGATGTCGCCCCTGGCCCTTCTAAGCAGATTACTCTGTGATGCAGGTTTTACAAGAAAGGATGTGAATGCTCCAGGTGACTTTCACAACCTTTCTCCTGCAGGACGTGACCCACAGGAACTCAATACGATCTCTATCGGTCCGGTGGTGGCTGCACAACAGCTGGTTGTATACCTCAAGCTCCTTATTGGACAAGTAGCAGAAGGTTGAGGGCACTGTTACCCAGTTTTAGTCTGTGTGAATGAAAAGATTTGACTGGCTCCTATTCTTTTCTTCATCCTACCCTCTCGTGGGGAAAGCAGCATCCTGGGTTCTCTGCATAAGCTGACCTCAAATCACTGCAGGTAAACCATGCTCCCTTGTGTACCTAGTATTAAGCTAATACTGTTGCGTCTCCATACCCTGGCGAGGTGGTATTGGGAAAGTCTTGGTTACATCAGTTTTTTCCTACAATAGACTCGAGTAACTTTAACTAGACAGTCACACTTTTGCATGTCTCAACACACAGCTTGCGTAGGCCGCGGACCTTGCGTAGCAAGGTTTTAGCGAGAGCAGGGACTCCTTATTTTTGAGTACTAATATACTTAGATAAGGAGCCCCCGAGTAAGGCCAAAAGCCAGATTGGCATGGACGTCCACCCTTCCTAATGGGTGAGTCACCCCTAATAAATAGCGTGGTTTGTATTCCAGTTAAGGAACAAATGACAAATTCATAGATAATTTGTATTTTTCCTAACTACAGTATACAAACCTTAGCTATTTATACAAACTTGCCCACCAGCCCAATCCCCCTTTAAGTCCTACCTCCAAGCAAAGTGAGCTAAATCACAGGTGTGTGGGGGGGAGTGGTAGCAAGCTACCCTCCCTATCCCCCGCTAACTAGCGGTGTGGGTAGTTAACACTCGCTAAATTTTAATGGCTCATCATTTCAGCTCCGCCGAAAGTATAACCCCTAATAAATAGCTAATGTTTGTATATTTAGGAAAAATACAAATTATATACGAATTTGTCCTGTTGGTTAAAATCATCTAACACAGACGTTGGTCCATAACAACCACACACCTGACACCATTTAATATGACCTAATCTGGGTCATATTGGGGTTCAATCAATTTAGAAAAACACGAATGGAGGATGATTTCATGCACAAATAATACCCGAGGGGGTAGTTTTATACAGACTATATTCTCTTAAGTTTACAAGGGCGCCCTTAATTATAATTACGTGACTAAGAAAATGCCCTCATAAAAGGGTACTCAGTTCGGTACACATGTTGAACACCTGTTCCCATCACTACACGCACTGTGGGCCTATGAAGAACACTGCCTGCCCTATGAGTTCCTTTACTCAATGGCCCATAACACCACGTCACCGTGCCTGATCATGTTAGTTGTTCTACCTCATCGTTCTTCAAAAACCAATCGGGAGGTAGTCTAGTGACGCCTATACCATGCTGACCTGTAAGACTTTTTGTGAGTGCCATATATATATATATATATATATATATATATATATATATATATATATATATATATATATATATACATACACATACATACATACATACATACATACATACATACATACATACATACATATATATATATATATATATATATATATATATATATATATATATATATATATATATATATATATATGCAGAAGAACCACAGGGAAAATGAAAATACGGAATATACACTTAAGTCCTGACTAGTTTCGTGATACTTCCTCAGAGGACTGATTTATTGAGAGAGGTTTCTTACAATTTATAGGGAAAGCAAAAGTACGAACATACATATAGAGATTTAGAGAACAATGACACTCCCTTACCCGCTACCTGGGCTTGACTCAGGTGTTGAGTAGGAGGAGTCCCCAAGCTCGTTAGACACCTGCTAAAAAGGGTCATTTCTAGTGGCGGGTATATTCTTGTTTTCTTCTTTTTTTACTTTCAGTACAGTTTATTTATATGTCAATGCGGTAGCCTTATCTATATAAATACATAAGCAAAACATACACAAACATACAAATATATATACATATATATATACATACACACATATATATATATATACACATATATACACATATATATATATATATATATATATATATATATATATATATATATATATACATATACATATACATACATACAGATACAAATACATATACATATATACATAAATACATAAATACATACACATACATATACATACACATACATATATACATACACATACATATATACATATATATACACATACATATATACATATATACATATATACACATACATACATATGCATATATACATTTACAGTGATACCTCGGTACTCGACCATAATCCGTTCGAGATCCGTGTTCGACCTCCGATTTGTTCGAGTACCGAATTTTTTTTCCCCATAAGAAATAATGGTATATATTCTATTCCGTTCCCAAGCACTCGAACAGGCCCAAAATATTAATAAAACGTGTACCTAAACAACAATAATTATCTAAATGTGTATGAAATTGGTCAGAAAATCCTATAAAACAATTTTAAACCATTTACTGTACTAAAATAAAACAATTTTAAACCATTTTCTGTACTGTAGTGAACATACCTTTGAGCAGCGGTTCGATGGCATACAGGGATGGATGTGGAGAGGATGGAAGGGGGAGGTTACTGCTTGGAAGGAGAGTCCCCTTCCATGATGTGGCGGGGTAGTTCTCCTTCAGGAGTTGTTTCTCTCTCCAATGAAAGGGTGGGCAGATCTATTTCAGGGGTTTCTTCTCTTCTTTGTCTCTTCTTTGGAGGAGAAACAGGCTTTGATGTAGCAGCTTTCTTTTCTTTTGTGAAAAACTGGTCTATTGTTAATTGTTTCTTCCTCCTCTGCAGTATTCTTCGAAAATGATACATGACACTATCATTAAACATATGCACTGCCCGGTTTGCTACTGCAATTTCTGGGTGGTATTTTTCAGCAAAAGCCTGCACATCTGCCCACTTGGAACAAATTTCATTGATGAGAGAACTTGGAACATCCTCCCTTACCTCATCCTCTTCTGAAGATTCCTGCTCCACAATCAGATCCTGCTGCTGTTGTTGTTGCAGGTGCAACAATTCCTCCACAGTCAACTCGGTAGAATGGCTTTCTACAAGCTCATCAATATCATCCTTGTCGACCTCAAGCCCCAAACTCCTGCCCATGACAACAATTTCCTCAACGACATCAGTGTCATCAGAAATTACAGGGGTAGCAGTGCTTGGACCCGCCTCTGGTTGGAAACCTTCAAACTCCCTCTCTGTGACACATGATGGCCACAGCTTACGCCAGGCAGAGTTCAATGTCCTATAGGTCACACCTCGCCAAGCTTGGTCAATCATGTTAACAGAGTTGAGGATGCTGAAGTGTTCCTTCCAGAATTCCTTTAGGGTCAACTTCGTGTCACTGGTCACTTCAAAACACTTTCTGAAAAGGGCCTTGGTATAGAGTTTTTTGAAGTTTGAAATGACCTGTTGGTCCATGGGCTGGAGTATGGGAGTAGTATTGGGGGGCAAGAATTTGATTTTGATAAAGCTGTATTCTTCTTTCAAGTCATCCTCGAGACCTGGAGGATGTGCAGGAGCATTGTCCATAACCAGAAGACATTTCATTGGCAAGCTCTTTTCAATGAGGTAAGCCTTAACCTGGGGGGCAAACACTTCGTTTATCCACTCAGTAAAGAATTGTCTTGTGACCCAAGATTTAGTGTTCGAGCGCCACATAACTGGTAGTGCACTTTTACAAATATTATTTCGTTTGAACACCCGGGGGTTGTCCGAGTGGTACACTAACAAGGGTTTGATCTTGCAATCGCCACTTGCATTTGCACACAGCAACAATGTTAGCCTATCTTTCATTGGCTTGTGACCTGGCATCTTCGTCTCGTCCTTGGTAATGTACGTATTGGCTGGCATTTTCTTCCAAAATAACCCAGTCTCATCACAATTAAAGACTTGTTGTGCGATCAAATTTTGTTCATTTATGTACCGATCGAATTCCCCCACGTATTTATCGGCTGCAATTTGATCCGAACTAGCTGCCTCCCCATGCCTAGTAACACGATGAATACCTGTTCTATTACGAAACTTTTCAAACCAACCCCTGCTCGCTTTAAATGTAAATGAATCACTTTCACTGGTACTCGGACTTTTCTTCACTAATTCTTCATAGATATGCAACGCTTTTTCACAAATGAACGCTTCACTAACACTTTCCCCGGCCAACTGTTTTTCTTTAATAAATATTAAAAGCAACTTTTCCATCTCCTCAATCACTTGTGGCCTTTGCTTAGTTACCGCCGTAACTCCCGTTGCAACATTCGCCTTCTTAATCATTTCTTTATGCTTTAAAAACGTAGAAATGGTCGACTTCGCCATTCCGTATTCTACCGCTAAATCGGACACTCGTACACCATTCTCATATTTCGCTATAATTTCCTTCTTCAACTCGATCGTTGTTCGCACTGTTTTCCTCTTCTCCTTCCCCTTAACACTCATTACTTTCTTGGGACTCATTATGAAAGCTAAAAAAGCAATTAAAAGCACTGAAAATCACTAAATCACAACGAATGCTGATCGCGCGTTGTCTGAGTGACGCTCTCGAGAGAACTGATGCTTCCCGAACAAGCGAGAGTGGCCGAGATGGCGCGATCATCACAAAGCCCATGCGGTCGTCACGTGTTCGGCTGGTCGAGTACCGAATTTTTGGTCGAGCACCGCAGCAAAAATTTCTCGAAAATTTTGGTCGAACTCCGAATTGTTCGAGTATAGAGTCGTTCGACTACCGAGGTATCACTGTATATGTATACAACATTAATATCATAAACATATAATCATGTATATATCAATACTTATATCTAGCATAACACTATATAGTGCCAATATACTTATGCATACTATATAAAATAATTGTTTCCTTTAATGAATGGTAGCTTAGGTCTAAATATTAATTTCACACCGACGTTAATTATTCACAATACATTCAATTCTACATTAAGTGGTTAATGTTTTTTTATATAGCTTACAAATCTCTTTACATATAAAGGCATCGAGTTTATACATTCCATGACCAATATTCAAGTTGTTTTCAAAGGTTTCTTTTATGAAACTGGACTCTATGATGTTTCTTTCCACTAAGTTATTTGAATGAACCAATTTCTTTGCACCTGACCAATTAATAGGGTGATTTTTATCTCTAACGTGGGCAAAGAGTGCATTATTATCTCGAGCATACCTGACACTTTTCTTATGTTGTTCAATTCTCTTTTCTAGGGCTTTACCAGTTTGACCAATATAGTATTTTTCACAAGCATTGCATGGAATACGATATACACATCCCTTGGTAATGTCAGGAGAATTCTTTATTAAGGCTGTTTTTATTGTATTTTTACTCTTAAATGCTACATTTACATTGAAGTTTTTTAACAGTTGGGGAATTTCTTTAAATGAATCACAATAAGGTAGTACAAGTAAATTTTGTGTGTTATAGTTTTTTCTGTTATCATTACCGAAAAAAATTCTTTTTTGCTGTTCTTAGGGCATCATCTAACACAATTTCAGGATACTTTAGTTTTTTACCTATTGCTCTAATACCATTTATTTCGTCATCAATATATTCAGGGCTGCAGACTCGGAATGCTCTTAAAAACATAGAAGTAAATACAGATTTCTTAACTTTGTTGCCTTGGTTTGAGTAATAATGGACATATGCCGAGATATTCGTTGGCTTTCTATATACACTGAACTTGAGACTATTATTACATCTATGTATGCGACAGTCCAAAAAAGGTAGGGTACAATTATTCTCCAGCTCCATAGTGAAATTTATTGATGGTACCAAACTATTCAATCTAAGAAAAAAGTTATCTAAATTTTCATTTCCTGGCCACACACATATTATGTCGTCAATACATCGAAACCATTTTACATTATTAGGTATGATGTTATTTACGATTCTGCTTTCAAAAAATTCCATATATAGATTGCTCAATACTGGGGATAAAGGGTTTCCCATAGCCATACCAAAAGTTTGCGGGTAAGGGAGTGTCATTGTTCTCTAAATCTCTATATGTATGTTCGTACTTTTGCTTTCCCTATAAATTGTAAGAAACCTCTCTCAATAAATCAGTCCTCTGAGGAAGTATCACGAAACTAGTCAGGACTTAAGTGTATATTCCGTATTTTCATTTTCCCTGTGGTTCTTCTGCATCTGCATCTGAGCATCACGTTTTCCTGTGATTTTTACGCATATATATATATATATATATATATATATATATATATATATATATATATATATATATATATGTATGTGTGTGTGTATATGTATATGTAATCAGTGCTCAAGCCCCTTCTCTATCTAAGCTAGGACCAGGGAGGGCCAGACAATGGCTGCTGAGAAGTTAGCAGGCAGACCTATAGGCTCCCCCAAACCCCCCTCTCCTTGGCTCACAAAGATGGTGAGCTTACGGTTACTAAAGGAACTAACTATTGTGAGTGGGACTCAAACCCTAGTCTGGCAATATATAAGTCCAACTGATCATCTCTTAACACTTATGAGATCCAGTGAATGGTGCAATGCGGCTATGTTTCATGACTCATGCTGCCCTGATGCCCCATTGCTAGCTTGCCTACTGTGAAAACTATTTCACCTTCATTTGTAATACCTACCTTCAGTAAAATTGAAGAAAAAATTTTGCACAATATGTTACAATGAAAGATTATAGGCCTACGATATCTCACAGTATGTTTAAACAAAGAAAAAGTTATATATGAATAAAAATCTATCTCCTATTTACCAAGGCATTTCCCCCAATTTTTTTTTTTGGGGGGGGGGTACCCGACATAAAAAAACAAAAAACAAAAAGGGACTTTTCTTCTCTTAGCTACTCCCAGCATGTTTAAATAAAACATGAATTCTCACAGGACTTCTGGCAATAGTTCACTGAATCCTAAAGTTCAATGGAACTCCGGTTGGGAATGGCTCCTCTAGCCTTTCCATGAATGATTTGAATTACACTTTGCCCTGCAGTTAATGTGTAGCTACTTCAGGTTCAGCGCCCATCCACCTATGAAGCAGTGACGCATCATCTGTCAACCCAGTTTTTCCTGCATCACATTTGATCATTGCATTATTTTGCTTGTGAGCTTAATCAATCGTTAGGGCAGAGAATTCTCTTCTAGACTTCTAGACAACAGAGTTTCCTTTGTGAAACTCCCTTGCCACATTTGGAAGTTGTTGATCAATTGACATTATATCCAATGTGAATTGAGACCCATCACTCATAATTGATATTGTTATTCACAATAAAGTGAGTCACCATTTCTGAAAGAGCAGATCAGGGTAAATATGGTCAACTCCATTTCCTCCTTCACATTTTTACAAGCTACATGCAGTGATCTGGTGTGCTTGTCTTATCACTGTTGCAGATTTGATCTTTTTTCAGCTCTGCACAACTTTGTGTTGTTAAATAGAAACCTGCAATTCTTATGATACATTGCTTTCTTTTGTCTCAATGTTTCTTCTATCCCACCTCTATGTCAAGTCTTGCAGCATGGGTTTAACTTAATTGGCAATGTATTGAGTGAGTGAAACAGGAATATTCTTGGCCAAGTTCATATAGCTATCAATGACTCTTCTGGCAGGATTAGCAGATATTTTTTCTTGGCCTCCTGACAGATAACACTTGGTCCATGATCTTCCAGTAAAACTAGCATCCACAGTGAGTATGATGTTCAAGGCAGAGGGTTTATCCTTTTGCCACCCTGTAAATTTATAATAAACACTTTCCTGTATGGGATCCGACTGCTCTTACACTGTGCCCTACACCTAGTCCTATCAGTCATTTAGTGTCACAAGTCCCGTGCGATCTGTACACCATACAGGTAACTATACATTCAGGTATGGCTGCCTAACTGATTTGGGGTTAGTTAGGCAGCATTTGGGATACTAGTTCATTGTTGCTGCATAATGTCAACATACATTTCCTACTTATGACACTGAACTCCATGCTGAGTTTCACAAAGTGATGTCATCAATGTACATTTGTTCCGTAACTGGAATACAAACCACGCAATTTAATAGGGGTATTACTTTCGGCGTAGCTGAAATGACGAGCCATTAAAATTTAATGAGGGTTTACTACCCACACCGCTAGTTAGCGGGGGTAGGGGAGGGTACCTTGCTACCCCCCCCCCCCCCTCACACACACCTGTGCTTGAACTCACTTTGCTCTCGGCTCGGATGGTAGTCTGACGTGTTCGCTGTCATCCTCGCCGCTCATTGGCAGCCGTTAATGCTTTTTTGCTTTCTCTTTTTGACAGTTGTGTGTGAAGTTGGCCTCTGCTATTATGCGCACCTGCCCTAGATTACCCGACCGCTCCTGTGGAACATTCATGTCGGCGGTTGAGACAGACCCTCACACCCTGTGGCCTTACTGTAGAGGTCAACGGTGTGATAGCGATAATAAGTGTAGTGAGTGCAGGGAGTGGTCTACCTCCCAGTGGGAGAGGTTTTCGCGGCGACGGAACAAGAAGTCCAGACGGGATATTTCTCCTTCGAAGGTTTCTTTGAAAGGAGAAAAACCCAAGGCCTCTACTTTCGTTGCTCAAACCTCCTCCGAAGCTCCCACTCAGTAGGTCTCTTTCAAGAGACCGTCGAGTGGTAGCGTAGACCGTTGTACCGTTTTCCAAGCTCGGGGTTCGAGAGATGGCGTTGCTTCCCCTAGCGAAGCAGCTCCACCTCTCCCCCCGGAGGAGGATGTATCACTAATCCATCTTTTTTAGCTTTGGTCTTCCTTGGGGCTCGAGGGTTCGCCCTCCAAGGAAGTCTTACTTGACTACATCCGATTGGGTGCCGCTGTCAAGCAATTGCCGCCTCCGGCAGAGGTTGATCGTCTGACGATTGTCGACGTTGTGGTGTCAGAGGTATCCAATACGGTATCTGCCATTTCCTCTGCCTCTTCAAACCCTACAGTAGCCGACGGCTTAGTTTCTCCCGTTCCTGTTCAACCAATGAGGGAGAAACTAAGTCCAACAGTGTCTCCTGCTAGTGTTTCTCGCCCTCGGGGGAGTTCACTTACAGAGACTCCTCTTTGGAGGACTGCAGAAGGTCAGCTTGCTGATCCCACGGCCCCCAGAGGGCGTATTCGTCGCAAGGCTCGCCTTCCTCTTCGCCAGAGAGGCCTTCCTTCACTTGTGGTGAGGAGGCACCTCTTTGGTTCTACATCTTCGTTGCAGTCCCCCGCAGAGGAGCCTCGTCATCAATCACCGACTGTTCCTGCTCTGGTCCTGGACCTCTCTGCGGATCGTTCGCGATCCCCTTCGGTAGAAGGTCGTCCTTTCAAAGGACACGTCGACCTTCCACCCGACAGACATGCGCACTATGCGCCAACGAAACCTGACCTCCACGCTCGTCAGGCATCGTCTTCTAACCCTAATATAGGGCATCAAGGGCATATGCGCCAACGCGCACATACTTCCCTCACGCGCTTTGCTGAGCATACGCACCCCGCGTTCTCCTGCGAGCCAGGCTTTTCCTGAGCAAGCGCGCCCACGCCCAGCTGCGCACCAACCCTCACCTGCGCGCCATCAACCTCCGGCGCGCCAGCACTCTCCTGCGTGCCAGCGCTTTCCTGTGCGCAAGCGCTCTCCCGTACACCAGCGCTCTCCTACGCGCCAGTGATCTCCTGCGCGCCAGTGCTCGCCTGCGTGCCAGCGCCCACGCCCAGCAGTCATCTCTCCTGCACGCCCACGATCTTCTGATCTGGGCGCTGTTGGGAAGTCTATCTTGACTTATCCCACGCGCCATCACTCGCCTACGCGCCAGCTTTCTCCAGCGCGCCGACGCTCGCCATCGCGCCGACGCGCAGTCACCTGCACGCATCCACGAGGATAAGCGCGCACTCGCCCATCCTCTCCTGCAGTTGTGTGCCACCATTTTGACACGCGCACACGAGCAGCACAGGCTTCAACTGCATGCCTGCGCGCCAGGGGTATCTCTCCTGCGCGCGCTCGCCCTACGGCTTCTTCAAACTCGCTCCCGCGCATTCAACGCCTTGATCCTGTGCGCCCAAGCGCACGCGAATATTCTCCCGCGCGTGCGCGCCATCAGTCTCCCGCGTGTGCGCGCCATCAGTCTCCCGCGCGGTCGCCTGTGTGCCTACAGTCTCCCGTGCGCCCTGCTGGTGCGCGATTCCTTCGTGGCTGGACATCTGGATAGGGACCTTAGGTATCCTGATACGCTATGAGGATTTCTCCAAAGAACGTACCAGGAAAGCTATGGAGACGTTCCTACTCTCAGGCACCCGCACGATCAAGTTTCTGACCCATCAAGTCTCGAACTTGTGGGCAAACACCATCCTGAAACGTCGGGATGCGGTGGCTGAGAGATTCCATCAGAAGGTCCCTAGCACCGAGATCAATAGGCTCAGACATTCTTTTTTAGAAGGATCCATCCTGTTTGAGCCTAAGGATGTGGAACAGACCGCTAAGAGGTGGAGGAAGTCTCACCAAGACTCCCTCCTTCATAGGGCTTTGACATCCAAGCCCTATAAGCTTCCAGCACCCCCAGCAGTCCCGTCCAACCAAGACCACAAAATCAGTGACAGCAGTGAAGACAGTGGTGTCTAAACCCTTTCCTGTCAAGGATAGGAAAGGCAAAAAGTTCTCCAGGGGAGGTAAGAATCCTAGAGGGAGCAGCCGAGGCCGCAAACGCTATGATTGGCAGTCCCCCTGCATGTCCACCAGTGGGGGGATGCCTACAAAGTTGCTCAGACAGGTGACAGCAACTCGGGGCCGATTCCTGGACGAATTCCGTAATCAGTCAGGGATATCGCGTCCCGTTCACAACATCTCTACCTCCCCTGACGACGAATCCAGTGTCATTGAGCTCCCTTGCCATGGGATCGGCAAGGGGGCAGGACCTTCGGGCAGAAGTCCAAACCCTGTTAAAGAAGGGTGCTCTCCAAGAGGTCCTCGACGGGTCTCCAGGCTTCTTCAGTCGACTCTTTCTTGTAAAGAAGGCGTCTGGAGGCTGGAGACCAGTCATCGACCTCTCAGCTCTGAACCAGTTTGTCAAACAAACTCCGTTCAGCATGGAGACGGCAGACACGGGCAGACTAGCAGTGAGACCGCAAGACTTCATGTGTACACTGGATCTGAAGGACACGTACAGTACTTCCAGATCCCAGTCCATCCGTCTTCAAGGAAGTACTTAAGATTCAGCCTAGACAACAAAAAGTACCAGTTCAAGGTGCTGTGCTTCGGTCTCTCCACAGCACCACAGGTTTTCACCAGAGTGTTCACCCTAATATATTCATGGGCACACAGGATTGGCATCCATCTCCTCCGTTATCTGGACGACTGGTTAATCCTAGCAGACTCGGTGTCACCCCTTCTTCAACACCGGGACAAACTTCTGAGACTTTACCAGGATCTGGGGATCTTGGTAAATCTCGAAGTCCTCGTTGCTTCCCACTCAAAGACTGGTACAGTGAGCCCTCGCTACTTCGCGGTTTGACCATCGCGGATTCACGACTTCGCGGACTTTTTTCATTAAATACGGCATCCGATTTCATCAGCAAACCACTATTTTTGGGGGAAACATCATTTTATTCTAGAAAATTTCTTCTCTTTAAATAGTTAATTGCTCATTAAGAAAACGTGTACTTTTGTTTTTAAATTTCGGGTGTGTTTTAAAAATCGAGTACAGTATTGTTGACTTCTTTTTGTTTTACTTTTGGCTGTGATCAGATCAGCTGACGTCTAGCTGCCGGTCTCAAGAATGCGCGTACGAAGTATTGTTTATACCATTTCTTAACTTATTCAAACCATCTATACAGTTGATATTACATCAAACACCAATGTATTATAACTTATCATATTTTTTTGTTTATTACATTTAAAACAACTCTCTCTCTCTCTCTCTCTCTCTCTCTCTCTCTCTCTCTCTCTCTCTCTCTCTCTCTCTCTCTCTCTCTCTCTCTCTCTCTCTCTCTCTCTCTCTCTCTGTGGGCTACTTTTCACTACCTCTCATTCCTTACCTCTATCTCACTAACAAATGAAATCTTCGTTGCTTCGCAAAGTTTTATTTATATTGAAAATCAATCATGATTCAATTTTCCTTACTTTCTCCAATCTCGCACTATGTCACATCGAACGTTATAGCAGTAACTTAATTGTTCGACAACTTTAAAAATCGGCCTAGTACTTGCTTCTTCTCTTACTTTTTTTTTTTTAGATGGTTTCATAATTGAGGGAGGTACAAGTTGACTTATAACTGAAGTTAGGAAAAGTATTTTGGATATGGAATGGACAATCATCTTTAGTAACAGTTTAGAATTATCGTAAATTATCATTCGGTCATTAGCGGCAGTTTGTTATTGTTGATTAAACGCCAAAAAAAGAAAAAAAATTGTTTTCCTGCTTTGCTACGTATGTAGGATTTTATATAGATACGGTAAATAATATTTGTAATAACATATTTAGTAAAAGCTTTTAATATCATTATTTATCACTTTCATCATGCGCGTTTAATGCCTTCGTTTGTTTCTTATTACGATCGAAGATGGAGCGTACAGTAAACGAATGGAAGGTTTCCATTTCAAGCGGTGTCATAAAGAAAAACATTATATAAATGGCATTCATTTAATTTATTTGGAAGTCCTAAGAAAAATTAAGTAAATTATTGGTAATAACAAAATCAACATATAATCAATACTTGGTAAGATTGCTGTCGATGCAAAAACTAACCTATACACAGATGAGTAAATGCGTCTGTTTCTTCATTATGATCAGAGATAAACGTAAACAAAACATTGGTCGTCATTTTTTATCGTGCTTTTTGGCGTGGTTAGGAAACGCATGATATAAAATCGCCTTTAATATTTGTGCCTGTTTTAGTTTAGGGTACTGTAGTACATGCATTAAGTGTTCTGTACATTAAAGGGTAGTTTGTTAACAGTACTATGTAAAGGGAAGGTTTTAAAAGTCTGAATATACATGTTAAATAAATACGTAAATATGGTGTCCCTACTTCGCGGATTTTCAGTTATCGCGGCCGGGTATGGAACCTATCTACTGTGATAAACAAGGGTTTACTGTACAGTATATCTAGGCATGGTTATAGACGCCAATCTCCACAAAGCCTTCCTATCAGACGACAGGATAGCAAGACTGAGAAAGGTCGCAAGTCCTTTTCTCAGACGAGAGGAACTTCCAGCCCAATCGTGGATGCGTCTCCTCGGTCACCTTTCATCGTTGGCTCGTCTAGTTCCCAACGGTCGCCTCAGGTTGAGATCCCTCCAGTGGCGACTCGAGTCCCGGTGGAATCAAGGTTACGATTCCCCGGACGTCCTGATCCCTATGGGATCTGCGGAACTGACGGACCTCCAGTGGTGGGTGTTAGACGAGAACCTACGAAAAGGAGTGGATCTTCTCGTCCTCCCCCGGATTTGATGCTGTTTTCGGACGCTTCAAAGAAAGGGTGGGGGGCCCACGTGCTGCACCACACGACCTCAGGCCTGTGGTCAGAGTCAGAAAAGTATCTCCATATAAATTTCCGAGAGATGACGGCCATCTTTCTGGTCCTTCAACAGTTCCAACAATACCTTGCGGGTCACTCTGTGGTGGTGATGAGCGACAACACCACAGTAGTGGCTTACATCAATAAATAAGGAGGTACTTTTTCGCAGCAGCTATCCCATCTAGCAGTAGAGATACTGAGATGGGTCGAAATCCACTCGATACCACTATCGGCATACTCCATTCCGGGCAAGAGGAATGTGCTCGCCGACAATCTGAGCAGAGCGTCTCAGATAGTGAGTACCGAGTGGTCTTTGGATCATCTAGTAGCCAACAAAGTCCTGACTTTGTGGGGTTTTCCGACTGTGGATCTTTTCGCAACGGCCCTGAACTTCAGGCTCCCGCTGTACTGCTCCCCAGTCCCAGACCCCAGACCCCAAGGCTCTCTGGCAAGATGGTTTTCAACAACGGTGGGACAATATCGACATTTACGCCTTTCCCCCGTTCTGTCTGATGAGGAGGGTGCTCAACAAGACCAGAACATCGGTCAATCTTTCAATGACCCTCATAGCTCCGCTATGGCATCACGCGGAATGGTTCCCGGACCTTCTGCAACTCCTACCGGAGCTACCAAGAGAATTCCCTCCACGACACAATCTTCTCAAACAACCAAATGCCAACATCTTCCACAAAGCCGTAGCTTCACTAGGACTTCACGCCTGGAGACTATCCAGCATCTCCTCTCTGAGAGAGGATTTTCACAGCAAGTTTCTGTCAGGATGTCTGGACACCTGTGAAAGTCATCTGCAGCAGTCTACCAGGCAAAGTGGAAAGTCTTCTGTGGTTGGTGTCGTGGAAAGGGTATTTCTCCACTCGATGCCACTATTCCAACAATAGCGGAGTTCCTCGTGTATTTGCGGGTAGAAATGCGCCTTTCAGTCTCGGCAGTGAAAGTCTAGCCTTCCGGCTGAAAGGAATGGACATTTCTTCATCGCTAGAACTTTCTCTACTCATACTTAGTTATGAACTTACCTGCCCTCAGTCAGAAGTGAGACCTCCCCCATGGAATGTGGTTCGAGTTCTCAGGTCTCTTAAGAGACCTCCCTATGAACCATTACGCCAGGCATCAGATCGCCACCTAACCTGGAAGACGGTGTTCCTGCTAGCTTTGGCCTCGGCCAAGCGAGTCAGCGAACTTCATGGTCTCTCGAATGACATCGCCCATTCAAGGGGATGGGGGGATGTAACGTTCAGCTTCGTCCCTGAGTTTATTGCTAAGACTCAGAATCCTGGAGTGGCAGATCCTCGATTCGACTCCTTCCAGATTTTTAGTCTCCTTTCCGTAACAGATGACCCAGACCATCTCTTACTATGCCCAGTAAGGAGTTTGAGGCTATACCTCAAAAGAACAGCTGCAGTCCGTCCTCATGTGCCAGCACTATTCGTCAGCACAGGAAGGACTAAGAGGAGGGTCACCAAGAACACCATCTCTGCATGGATTCGTTGGGTCATTGATCTGTCCTTGAATCCAGATCCTTCTCCGTCACGTCACCTTAGAGCACATGATGTCAGGGGCATAGCTAGGTCCCTGGCCTTCAAAAGAAATTTCTCTGTGAAGCAGGTTCTTCAAGCGGGGGTGTGAAAGCATCAAACAACGTTCACAGCCCACTACCTGCAAGATTTGACCCACAGGAGGCTCGATACGTTCTCTATCGGCCCTGTGGTGGCTGTACCACAGCTGGTTTAAAACCTCAAGCTCCTTATTGGACAAATAGCAGAAGGTTGAGGACATTGTTACCCAGTTTGTAGTCTGCATGAATGAAAAGGTTTGACTGGCCCTTATTCTTTTCTTTATCATCCCCTCTCTTGGGGAAAGCAGCATCCTGGGTTCTCTGCATAGCTGACCTCAAACCACTGCAGGTAAACCATGCTCCCTTGTGTTCCTAGTATTAAGTTAATACTGTTACGTCCCCATACCCTGACGAGGTGGTATTGGGAAAGTCCTAGTCTACAAGTTTCCATCTAAAGAACTTCAGAACAACTTCCTAGGACGAGTCACACTTCTTCATACCTTCACACTCAGCTCAGCTTGTGTAGGCCGCAGACCTTGCGTAGCAAGGTTCTAGCGAGGTGCAGGGGCTCCTTATTTCTTGGGTGCTTACACACTCAAATAACGAGCCCCCGGGCAAAGCCAAAAAGCCAGAACTGGCTGGGACGTCCACCCTTCCTAATGGGTGAGTCACCCCTATTAAATAGCGTGGTTTGTATTCCAGTTACGGAACAAATGACAAATTCGTAGATAATTTGTATTTTTCCTAACTATACAAACCTTAGCTGTTTAATCAAACTTGCCTGCCAGCCCTATCCCCCTTGAAGTCCTACCTCTAAGCAAAGTGAGTTCAAGCACAGGTGTGTGGGGGGGGGGGGGGTAGCAAGCTACCCTCCCCTACCCCCGCTAACTAGCGGTGTGGGTAGTAAACCCTCGTTAAATTTTAATGGCTCGTCATTTCAGCTACGCCGAAAGTAGTACCCCTATTAAATACCTAAGGTTTGTATAGTTAGTAAAAATACAAATTATCTACGAATTTGTCATGTTAGTGCCCAACAATCACTCCTTCAAGAACTTCAACTTCATTCACTTGAACACTGGGAGCTAGACTTACTCTGTCACATGCAGAGACCTTCTGTGTGCTACCCTCATCTAGTTCAGCCTGCAACCCAATGCAGTTTACCACAGATCTGTTGTGAGAAAATTAGCGAGAAAAATCTGTTATGCTTTACGAATGGTAAAATCTTGAAACATCTGTATCAGTTTACATTATAAAAGTTAAAATCTCCTTTAGTAACCTTGAAAACATAGTAATCCATATCTAGATCTTTCAACTAAACACCTACAAATACTTCTAAGCAAAACTTCAATTTCGTCCTTCTAATTTGGCGGCCATCTTGGATTTTTAATTTGTTAATCAGCCAGATTTGATTAGTATGACTTGGAGAACAAGTGCGCTTAATTTGATGCATGTATCATCTGCATGATTTATCTCCTACATTACAAGTGTGTTCACAAAACCAGCAAGTCAGTTATCAAACTCCTACAGCTGTGGGGAGTTCTGGTCATAGCTTATTTAGACGATGGCTGATTTGAGCAGACATGAAAGAATTATACCTCAAATACACAAATCAGTCTTATAGGTTCTTCACAATCTAGGTTTCCAGATCAACTTTGCAAAATCAAGACTAATTCCTAGTAGGATATTTCAGTGGCTAGGTCTTCAATGGAATATTGTAAAAGTCACTCTAAGCCAAACAAAAGCATCCTACCAAAAATTCTAAGCAAGGTCAGATTCTATCTTTCAAACCACTTTTCGACCAGACGGCAACTAGAGAAGATTCGGGGCCGCCTTTGTCGATACAGCATTAAAGACCAGGTTGAAAGACCTCTATTGGGTGTGGAGAAGAGCTGCTCAGAAGGGGTTTTGAGACCTTCAGCATCAGTTGCAAAGTTGTTGCCAAAATATTCTCATGCCATGAACATCAAATGCCTTTTCCATGTTGGTCCTATTAACCCCCCAAATTTTTATGATCCTTCATACAGATGCATCCTGATCAGGAGAGGAAGGTCATTCAAAGTAGACCTTTTTGTTCAGGACATGGTCCTGTCAGTTTACGGCATTTCACATAAATGTGTTGGAACTGATGGATGTCTTCCTGATGTTGAAAAGACTTAGTCCAAAATGGAGCATTTATATAAAGATTTTCATAAACAACCAAGTAGCTTGAGAATTCTCAATGCAGTGACTTCCCTTAATGTTTTGTTGAACATTGAAGTTTTTTTATAGAGTTAACCATGAATTCTCAATGCAGTCTCTTCTCTTGATGTTTTATTGAACATTGAAGTATTCTATAGATTTGACAATAAATTCTCAATGCAGTGACTCTTCTGTTAATGTTTTATTGAACATTCAAGTTTTTTTATTGTTACACATTTCATGTTCTCTCGTTATATCGTTTAAGAACTTAAACAAACCACCGCATCTCATTTGTATGTCACTTAGTCAGTAGAAGAGAGGAGGGATAGGTAAAAAATAACTAAGGGCAACATGCGCTGATTCATGAAACTGGTTTTATACTTGGTAAAAGACTGAGGAAGAAATTTATGCAGTTAATTCATTTATATAAAATTATTAGAGATAGAATATCATTGGTAATACTGAATGAAAGGGAATAAGGAATAAGAAAGGGTCTAAGGAATAATGTAGACTGAAATGAAGAGTAAAAATACATGAATAACAAATAAAGAGGAAATAGAAAAGAGGGAAGAAAAGGAGAAACCTTTTAGGCAACATTTCTTTTACTTGAAATAGCTTTACAGCAACCTACTCAACTGAATAGTGATGTAATGGTACACAGTTTAAAACATTTTGCCCAGTGTTTCCATTTTAGCAGCTGCAGTTGAGTGAATTTCTTTTTTTTATATATTTTTCATAATGGTATCAATAGTTCAACTGCGGATCATCAAATCAGAGGTTAGGAATTAGTTTCTAAGGAGGTTTTACTTTAAGGTAAGTATTGAAATCATGAATTTTATTGAAATATTTTTCCTAGTGTTATTATCTCTAGTATCACATAGTTATTGTTTAATTTGTAGTTTGTGATACCTAGCACCATTTCCTTTCAGGTACAATTGGATTATTTGATTTCATTATTTATGCTTGCCTTTGTTTATGGAATTTAGGCCACGACTCAGTGTTGGGTCTGGGAGGCCATTTGTGGCTGAGACCCAAATGGGGAATCCCACAGTTGCACTAAAAAGTAGAAGTCAATAAGTTGAATAGCAATATTATAAAAAATAAATTAAGTGGATGCAGCTATGGCCAGGAAACGCCATAAAGACCCCTTGATATCGCCTGCAGTGTACTGCATTGACAGCATTTATATACAGTATTTATTAATTTGATTTCTTCAGTAAAAATCATGGTATTCAAGTACAGTGTTTCCTGCCTGATATGGACATAATGCCAATTGTGAAAGTGGGGACAATGAGGGATAAGCCATTGATTTATATAACCATGCACCAAGTGTCTTGGTATGTGAATCAAGTTTGTCATCCGCTTTTATTTTGTTCCTCTGCCATAATTTCTTGTTATAAGTTGATGAGCTAGTGTAGCTGCATGTTGTAGTGACAGTTCACATGATTAGATATATGTAAATTAGTACTTGGTCCTAAAGCCAGGGTTTTAATGCAACTGCTTTTACTCATCTCCTTAGGATTATGGACTTGAATTAACATAAAAAATTATATACTGTACTATAAAGAATTGTTTCCTTATTCCCTCATTGTTTTTACTTTCCTTACATTTCATGTTTCTATTCTTATATACAGTATAGTTAGGCCTCCTTATTCGTTAGGGGTTAGGTAACAGAAACAGGGGAAAAGAGAGATTCCGCCAATACTTGCTGCCCTAAGAGTGGGTAACCCCTAACCTACTAACTCACTGCCCATTGCCTACGAGTGGTTGACTAACACAATAAGTAACCCACTGTACTGCTTAATGTTTAACTTGGTTACTTTTACAGTATAAGTATTATGTTCATAAATTAACACATTTCAGTAAGTGTATATACACACGTGTACTACTTACTCAATAGACTATGGTACACATAATACGAGTCATAGCCACACTTATTCATGCATGTAATAAACAGTAACAACAAATCACTTGTTCCAATCTAACAACACTCTCTGATACTGGGGTGTATATTACTGTAATGTATTTACAGTGCTACTACTGCATTACAGCTTAATTAGCTAAGGTAACACTCATAAGTGGTTGCTGTTTTCTGCTCTGTTTACACTCACCGTACATGTAACTCATATCTACATTACTACTGATATTTTGTCTACAGTACTGTACAGTAGGTAATATAACAATAACATTAATACACAATGAATATGCTAACACACTAAAAATGAAAATAAATAGTTTCAGTACATCACCACTAACCTTTTACGTACAAATTTCTATGTAGTAAGTCTGAAGCAGAATGCAACTCTTGAGCCATCAAGTGGTTGGCTCATGGGATAATTTTATAGTAAAATCACTATAAACACACTGAATATGTACAGACATCACAAGGTGATTCTGTGCCAAGAGGATTGAAGCGGGAGATACATACGCGAGGAGAGATGATGCGAGACTGAAGACAAGTCAGTAAGAGATGTGTTATTCTGTGGAGAGAGAAACAGAACGAAAACTGTGAATACGTGATTTTTTGTTTAATAGATTATGCGGTTCTTTATTACCCGAATGACCAAATCCGCGAAGACAGAACCCACGAATATTGAGGGCTGACTGTATTCTATTGTCATCATCAATAGTCTTATGTCAACCTTTTCCCTTACTTGATTAGGCCTGGATATAAAATGAGTTATTTCCATTATTTACTATCCTGTTTTAGTCTTGCTCAACTCTCATCAAGGTTAGTCTTCACTTATCCTATTTTTACATGATTTCTAGTGCCTCATTACACATCTTTGTCAGACCACTAACACAGCCTTTACAGTATTGACTAATTTTCCCTTATCACATCAAATCACATGTCCAAACCATTTTAATTTTAAAGTTCTCGGCTTCTGGAGACCACATCTCGCTGCCAATTCCTTGTTTGTATCATGATCTTCTGATCATAATCCAGTCTGGACTCTTTAACATTCAAAGGACACATCTTATCAAAGCCTGCCATTTACTTTGTTAGCAACAATGTTTCTGCAGCCTAGAGTAGCGTAGAGTATTACAAACTTCATGTAACAATAATAAATCTTTGGACTATATTAATTGACATTTTTACCTACCTGTTGTCTTGCAGTCGCTCCCCATTTCATCCATGCTGCAGCCTCTATTTCTTACTGGTCTCTAAACTCCAATTTTAATTGTAACAAAAATACTTTACCTCTTCCAAGACCTGCCCATTTACAACAGAAGTTATCTTTCTTTCCCATTAGCTTTTATATATTATCTTGTGTAAACTTAAAGCCCTTAGAGAAGATTAATGGTGAGAGATATTTATGAAAGCATGTGGCTTACAAAGAAACCACATCTTGCTATTCTAGATAGTCCTTGGCTTTTGTTTGGTGCAGGCTTATCTGATAGCACAGTTATTTTGTTTTGCTTTAGTTTTTCTGTTTTAAAAAGTGTAGTAATCTGATAAGGAATTTAATGGTTAATGATACTCGATTACGAAAACTCTGGAATTATATATTTTTACAGTATATTTTTCTGGTTATTTTCCTTGCAAGTCATTTGCCAGTAATTAATTTTGTAAAAAAAATATAAATTTTTACCTCTTAAAAGATTTTATAGTTCCTTGGCCCCCATATGTTTTTGGAATGGAAGTTGATCACTTATAGATTTTACTCATTTGTATTGAGAATACTTGAAAGTATCATGGAACTTAAAAATTCCCTGGCAAGTCTTTGTTTATACTTCAAAGATCAATTATTTCAGACTTTGAAAGTAGAAAATGTCTGCGGAGAACGAGGTTAATTGTTGAA